>NC_053490.1:117739000-117741500 GCF_905171775.1 Rana temporaria | reverse complement strand
AGCGCTGCAAAGAAGCTGCATGCAGGACTTTTTTTGACGCCCTGCCAGTTCAGCGCCTCAGTGTGAAAGCACTCAGGCTTTCACATTGGGATTGCAGATGCAGCTTCTTTCAGGCGCTTTTTTTTAACGCTAAGACCACTTTCACACTGGGGTGTTTTTCAGGCGCTTTAGTGTGAAAGCACTCGAGCTTTCACATTGGGATTGCAGATGCAGCTTCTTTCAGGCGTTTTACAGGCGCTTTTTTTAACGCTAAAGCGCTTGAAAAATGCCCCAGTGTGAAAGGGCCCTAAAGGAAGAATTCAGTTTACATTACACAGTATCTGGATTTCTTGCTTACAGGAGCCTTTAGTTGTACAGTAAAACCTTGGATCGTGAGCATAATTCTTTCCAGAAGCATGTTGTAATCCAAAGCACTTGTAGATCAAAGCAAATTTCACCATATATTTTAAATAATGGGAACTCAAATAATTTGTTCCACAAACATTTATTTATTAAAAAAAATGTTGCTGGTCTTGCAAAAATGCTCTCAAACGTTTTACTGTACTTTACAGCTGTAAGATGTTTTTCTAATTGGGTCTGCCAATAACCAGCTTCATAATAAATCAGAACTATACATGGCAGAGGATTTCTCTCTCCACTGACACCAGTGTTATATTCCAGGCTGAGCATTGATCAATCTTGAAGAAAGCTATCAAACAAATAGAATGGAGGGATAACTTTTTTGCCAGCATGTGAAGTGATCAGTTTCAGTACAGTACTATTGAAAGAGTGAATCTTAGCGTGTATATGACCTCCCTAGAGATCTGCAGTCACAAAGCAGTAAGAGACATTCAGAATGAGATTGTAGCAGGTGGAAATCGCCAAACAAAGGCAGATTCAAAAGCAGCAGTGTACTCAATACTTCTATTTCGCAGACTAAAAACGCCCACCAAAACACCTTTAACCATTTCTCAGCCAGAGATTCAAGGCACATCTGTACTACAGTCAATTACGGTGATCAGGATATAAAAATAAAAAGTAGATATTGCATACACACACACACACACACACACACACACACACACACACACAGATACAGTTGTGCTCAAAAGTTTTGCATACCCTGGCAGAAATTGTGACATTTTTGCATTAATATTGAAAATATGACTGATCATGCCAGTCTTTTAAGCATAGGCGTGCGCAGGGGGTGTGCCTGGGCACACCCTAATCACCCTGTGCGGTGCAGATTTCCCATGCTGATATTTCATCAAACCACCCAATGGGGCTCCTATAAAAAAAGTTGTAAAAAAAAAAAGAATACGAAAAAAAAATTACTGACACCAACCTCTGCCCTACTGACATGTCCACTGCTCTACTAATACCGTCCATGTTTTAATACATTTTAAAATGTTTTTTACATTTATTTATAATTAGTGTGTATATTACACATACATGCGCACGCATGCACGCACGCACGCACGCGTGTTTGAGCTTTGGGGTGCACACCCTAATGCAATAGACTGCGCACACCTATGCTTTTAAGGATAGTGATCACATGAAGCCATTTATCATCACATAGTTTTTTGGATCCTTTTTAAATCATAACAGAAATCACCCAAATGGCCCTGATAAAAAGTTTACATACCCTGAAATGTTTGGCCTTGGTACAGACACACAAGGTGGCACACACAGGTTACAATGGCAATTAAAGGTCAATTTCTCACATTTGTGGGTTTTTAAATCACAATTAGCATCTGTGTATAAATAGTTAATGGCCTAGATTCAAGAAGCACTTGCGCCCGCGCAACCATAGATGCGCGGCGCAAGTGCTTACTTGCTCCGGTGTAACGAGTGCTCCTGATTCAGGAACCTCGTTACACCGACTGCAGCCTAGGATGTGACAGACATAAGCCTCCTTATGCCTTCACATCCCAGGCTGCATTCTTGCGTTGGCCGCGCGGCCTTTGTGATCGGCGTATAGTATGCAAATTGCATACTACCACCGATTCACAAAAGTTGCGCGGGCCCTGCGTACGCAAGGTACGGAGTTTCCGTACGGCGCCTTTAGCATAAGGCTGCTCCTGCTAATAGCAGGCGCAGCCAATGCTAAAGTATAGCTGCGCCTTCCGCCCGTGAAATTTAAATTTCACATCGTTTACGTAAGTGAACCGTGAATGGCGCTGGACGCCATTCACGTTCACTTAGAAGCAAATGACGTCCTTGCGACGTCATTTGCCGCAATGCACGTCAGGAAAGTTTCCCGACGGAGCATGCGCTGTTCAAGAAGCACTTGCGCCCGCGCAACCATAGATGCGCGGCGCAAGTGCTTACTTGCTCCGGTGTAACGAGTGCTCCTGATTCAGGAACCTCGTTACACCGACTGCAGCCTAGGATGTGACAGACATAAGCCTCCTTATGCCTTCACATCCCAGGCTGCATTCTTGCGTTGGCCGCGCGGCCTTTGTGATCGGCGTATAGTATGCAAATTGCATACTACCACCGATTCACAAAAGTTGCGCGG
>NC_053490.1:117496500-117734000 GCF_905171775.1 Rana temporaria | reverse complement strand
TTACACATACAGGAGGTAGGTTTAGACACGGGAAGGCAACTTGGGGCCCTCCGGCTGTTGCAGAACTACAAGTCCCACCATGCTTCTGGGAGTAATTGTAACAGCCAGCCTTGCAATGCCTCATGGGAAATGTAGTTCCACAACAGCTGGAGGGCCCCATGTTGCCTACCCCTGTTCTAAACAATAGAGTCACTATGCCACAGGAAGTTAGATTAGAGTTCTGTACCAATAGACTTGAGTCTATAAACCAGCAAAATCAGTAGTAGACAGGGAGCGTGAATGATATCTTTGTGGAGAATAGGGATATTGCAACTACTCAGAGTGCATCCAAAAGAATGACTAAGTCCTGTGTGTTACCCTGGGGTGGTACTTTTGTACTAAGCAACTAGAATGGACTCTATGAGGCAACTGTAAATGTTCAATATTTAGTCCTGGATCTGTAGCCGGCTAACATGGGGGCCCAGCTATACCATTGGTGCACACAAGACCAGTCCAAGTAGAGCCTGCAGCCAGTAACAGGCTATATGGCAGCTCTGCAGTCAATTTCTAAGCGTTCAGTCTCTCTAATGCCAATACAACCACTGGGAAAAAAAGTATGGAATCACCACTCTTGAAAACTGTTAATTCAATTGTTTAATTGTATAGAAAAAAAAATGAATCAAACATGCCTCAAAACTTTTTTCATTTAAAATTTAAAACTTCTGCCTTTAAGAAACACTTAAAAAAAGAAAGGAAACTGTAGTCAGTTGCAACTGTTTTTGCAGAGCAAGCAAAGGAAAAAAAATATGGAATCATTCTAGTATTGGTTAAGAATTTCAAGCTAAATTTATTAACAATGTTCAACATCAGTATTTCCACAACTTCCCTCTGTTCAACAAGACAACACACAAGCAAATTCCTATTATACCTGTGTAAAGGTGCCTTGTTGCGTGCCATTTTTAGAACTCAGTGGAAACCATAGACGTAACTGTAATTAAAAAGGTGTACATAAATCCACCTTACACACACAAACAGCTTTCAACTGTCTCCAATTTGTACTGTCCCTCTATAGGAACAAAATAATTATGTTCCACAAAAACACACAGACAAACTAAAACTTATTAAATTGTTCCCAAGAGGATTGTAAAGCTTTTTTTTTTTATTAAATAAAAATAACAAAGATGTTATATTTAGCTGCTCTGTGCAATGGTTTTGCACAGACCAGCCCCAAACCCCATCTTCTGGGGTCCCCTGCTATCTTGACTCCTCCTCTTCTCCAAGTGCCTCCATAGCAAGCCGTTTGCCAAGTGGGTCCTTGTGTGGACTTGCATCTGGAGACACACCGCGTGGCTTGGCCCCCTTCCTCTTCACAGAAATTGACTGACAGCAGCGGGAGCCAATGTTATTTAGCGAAACATTGCAGATTCCTCTTTTAAATCCAAAATGGGAAGGAGTAACCAAAAACAGTTATATTGCTGCTGGCGGGTTTCGTTCTTATGTCAGAATAATTTCTTGTGGCACTGAATGATATAGGATGGATACATTTCAAGCCTATCACACTTCTTTAAAATTGACTTTTTTCAGCTGCGAAATCTTGCGACAGCGATAGCCGACTCCCGACGACTTAGCAAAGATGACAATTGATTAGCAAGAATGAGAAGTTCAAGCACTCAACTAAAAAATTACAGCTTTAGCATCAATTAAACATACAGGAGGTAGGTTTAGACACAGGGGAAGGCAACTTGGGGCCCTCCGGCTGTTGCAGAACTACAAGTCCCACCCACCATGCTTCTGGGAGTAATTGTAACAGCCAGCCTTGCAATGCCTCATGGGAAATGTAGTTCCACAACAGTTGGAGGGCCCAAGGTTGCCTACCCCTGTTCTAGACAATAGAGTCACTATGCCACAGGAAGTTAGATTAGAGTTCTGTACCAATAGACTTGAGTCTATAAACCAGCAAAATCAGTAGTAGACAGGGAGCGTGAATGATATCTTTGTGGAGAATAGGGATATTGCAACTACTCAGAGTGCATCCAAAAGAATGACTGAGTCTTGTGTGTTACCCTGGGGTGGTACCTTTGTACTAAGCAACTAGAAAGCACACTATAAAAGGCAGTGGTGCCCAACCAGTGGCCCGCTGAGACCTCTGATGTGGCCCGCGACCTCCTGCTCTGCGATGGTTCAGAATGGAATATTTTTATTAAAGGTCATTTTATTACTAAAAATCACAGGGTATATTTGGGCATATCTGTTCTGCAGTGGTTACTTGGCTGCTTTCAAACTGATCCGCAGGTGCACTGTTACCTGCACTGAGCCATAGACTTCTGTTATTACCTGCGAGTTTGATGAGCTTTCTGAAAGTGCACCAAACCTGCAGAATATAATAGAAGTCTATTGCAAAGTGCAGGAAAGCCAAAAGGTACAGCGCATCAGATTGAAAGCAGCCTTGGGCCCCTTTCACAACGTCAGTCTGACCTAATTCGACACTCCATGCACCTCCAAGGAGTGGCGTAAACCGACTTGTGTCCTACCTCCAATCCAATCTGCATTTGCAGAACAGACATGGACATCCCACCCGCTCTGCTCATTGTGGCCCGCGACCAGTTACCAATTCGCTTAAGTGGCCCTTACTCTTCAAAGGGTTCGGGACCCCTGCTATAAGGTAAATGTTCAATCTTTAGTCCTGATTCTTTAGCCGGATAACATGGGGGCCCAGTTATACCATTGGTGGACACAAGAACAGTCACAGTAGAGCCCGCAGCCAGCAATGGGCTATATGGCAGCTCTGCGGTCCCATTCCATGAGGATCCATTCCTTTATTATCCGCTTGCTCAGCGGGGATCGCTCCGTTGATCTCCGCTGAGCCGGCAGATGACAGGGCGGTCCAAGGGCCCTTAAGTGTTACTTAACACTGTGCAGGGACCGCCCTGTCAGATCTCCGCTCTCCTCTATTGGGGGGGGGGGAAATCGGATGAACACGGACCGCATGGCCGTGTTCACTTGATCCGATGATGGATGGAAAAATAGGATTTTCCTTAGTCTGCAGAATCGGACCATATCAGGGACCGATGAGATCGGGTGTCAGCGGATTTTCATCCGCTGACACCCGCTATCCCATAGGGATCGATGTCTGTATTTCATCTAAAAACGGATGGATGAAATACGGACATACTGTCCTCATGTGTGAAAGGGGCCTTAAGCCTAAATACTTTTTAGCAGTTTTGCTGCTCTCACACTGCAAAGGTTAAATGCTCACAAAAAAAAAAAGCACTTACTTACTGGATCCTTGCCTCCTGCAGGCTCCCTTTGTACCAGTCCCCAGCGCCTCTTCTCCCTTATGCTTCAAAAGGTCGCAGGTCCATTATCTGGAGGATTGGGGAAAGTAAAATTGTTCTTTGCGGCCCCATTCACCTAAAACAGGCTTTTAACCATTACAGTGCAGAAGCAACTCCACTGAAGGGAGCATGTTTACTTTCTCTGTAGAGGGGCTTTAGACTTCGGTTGTAATAGTCAGTGACTTGCTGGTGGATAGAAGGACGCTTCACGATCAGCACTTGAATACATAGCTCAAAGGTCTACTTATAAAAATACCAACAGGTTGTAAGCTCTCTACCACACCCGTTCCATAAAAAGGCAATGTACGAAGGACAGATGTGAACTCCTTCCTTTGAAGTGGATATTGTATTTTATGGCATCTACTCTTCACTTATAATTAAGCAAAATTGAGGTGTAGACCAATTAAAAATGCCCAGAAGAAACATTGAGAAGTATTAGACCACAACAATTTATACTAAATTATTATTATTATTATTATTATATATTTTACTGCAGCTATATTATATGCATACACACACACAAAGTGAATATAAAAAAAAGTTTACACACCCCTGTTAAAATGGTAGGTTTTTGTGATGTAAAAAATGAGACAAAGATAAGTCATTTCAAAAACTTTAAAAATAAAATAATGTGGTTGCATAAGTGTGCACACCCTTTTTTTTAAACGGGGAATGTAGCTGTGCTCAGACTTGAGTAAAATAAAAAAAGAAATAAAAAAAAATAGGGGATAGAATTATGGCATTTTTTTTTTTTTTTTACTATTAATGGTGGCGACCTGTGGTTTTTTTTTGGCGTCTCTGCGATACTGCGGCGGACATATCAGACACTTGACACATATTTTGGGACCATTCACATTTATACAGCGATCAGTGCTATAAAAAATGCATTGATTACTTTGTGGGAAAATGTGTTCTGGTCTGACGAAACCAAGGTTGAACTTTTTAGCCATAATTCCAAAAGATAGGTTTGGTGCAAAAACAACACTGCACATCACCAAAAGAACACCATACCCATAGCATTAAAATCATTCACTTTTTTCAAATAAAACTGACAACTCTTGTCAATACTGTTGCCAATTGTATTTAATAAAGTGGATGATTTGATTGCTACACTTAGTGGGCGCCCCTTTCTTTCCAATTACCAGGAAACATTTTCATGCAAATGGCAGCTTACATATTTCACTTTTTGGTCTAGGCATTCAACTGTCACTGTATGTGAAAACTCTTGGACGCATAAAGGTCTGTGAGAATCAGATGACAAACAAAAAGAGGACCCTGGAGAAGTTTTCCCCTTCTTCCTCACTGTGACACGGTCGCGAATATGCCCACGGACATCGAGTCCGCGGGGCCTGCGGTCGGAGTCACAGGGCTCCCGGCAGGCGTGCGTCCACAATACCGGTTTCTTAAAAGGGGCCTCCGACCACGTCCTTCTGCTGTCTGTGCCATGCTGTCGACATATATTTTTGTGCGCTGGTCGGCAAGCAGCTATAGTAAAAATTAAGCCATGCAATACATCAGCTACACCGGATATTATTTTTCTTTGGCTTGCTGCCTTGGATTGCTCTTTAATAGAGACAGACAAACACGCCAACTGAGAATCCACTTTGTGTACTTTGTATTTACTGCTTCATGGTAAGTGCAGCATGCAAGTAATGTGTCAGTGTAACATTGCCAGATATTAATTTACTTCTCACAAACGATCAAAGTATTCCCCCTGGAAATGCCTTCTTCTGCTACACCCTCCTGATGGATGCCACAATTTTCATTGGCATCATCCAAGGCCAACATCTACTTCTATGATTGAGAAGCTGGCCTTATAAAGGACACAATCATTTTTATAATTTTTTTTTTTTTTAATTTACAGGTGCTGTTTATTGTGGCATTATATGAATTTATTTATGCAGACTTGTTGAGTTAAGCTGCATCTTGATATAGCGCTGTCATTTACCCCGTAGGATCTCGATGCACTGGTACATATACTAGGGCCAATTTAGACAGCAGCCAATTAACTTACCAGCATGTCTTTAGAGTGTGGGAGGAAACCGGAGTACCCGGAGGTACAGGGAAGAACATGCAAACTCCAGGCAGATTGTGTCGTGGTCGGGAATCGAAGCAGCGACCCTTTTGCTGCTAGGTGAAAGTGCTATCCACTACACCACTGTGCTAAAGTTTTGTTTCAACAGTTTTTTTGGAAAAGAGAAACAATACAAGAGGTACAATGCATCGTCATTAAAATGCATATTCGCGGGCGCAGCTGCTGCGTAATGGTTATAATAGAAACAGTACAAACAGTACAAACTCTCATAACAGCGTAGAAAATCAAAATTTCAGAGAGAACATGCGTGTGGTAAATAACGCGTCAAAGGAAATAGGAACTAAGAGGAAGTGACCTCGGGGTCGTTAATTGATCATCCAATGTAAAAACTGTGAGGAAGTAGGTCTATCAATTTAGAATAGGGTTATACAACCAGGAGAGTGAGGGGGCTGTATGGGAGAATATATGTGGAAGGGTCAGGAAGGGGAGTAGATGCGATCGGTAATAGGAGATCTGGGAAGGGTGTCATCATGCGTAATCGTGTAGTAAGTTAGGACACGAGAGAGGGGGCCAGATAAGCGAGGGGGGCATTAAGGAGTAGTCCAGGAGGGGGGAAAATAACAGACAAGTGTGGGAATCGCTCGGTTTCCCACCACAGCTCTCGGAAATCGATCATGAGACTAAAGCCTTATATTCATCTGTTGAGGTAAAATGTAACCAGCAAGTCCACGATTCAGTGTATTTAGATGGTGTTTCGTGTGCCTGATGTATCAGGTCCTCCTTATCTGCAATTTTAAGTATGCTCTTGAACCAGTCAGCTTAAGACGGTGGCTCTGGAGATCGCCATTTTGCAGGGATACAAAGTTTTGCTGCGTTGACCAGGTGCATGGCCAGGGACCGTATGTAGGTCTTTGGTGGTATGTTGGATTGGTGGAGCAGAAACTGCGCTGGCGAAAATTCAAGGTTGTAGGAGGTTATATGGTTGGTGAGGCGATGGACCTCTTTCCAGAAAGGTTGCAGCATTGTGGGGAAACAGAGGGGTAGATGTTTTGTAACCTAAGGGGGGTCCTGTACCATCTTGAAAATATTTTAAACGCGTTTTCTTGTGCGTGTACATTCCCCTTATGTATGCAGGAGTATATGGCTTCCCAGTTCTGGTCCGTTGGTCGATGGAAAGTTCTGTTTCCCATTTACGGCTAGCCCAGTTAAGTTTTGGACGTTGGTCTAGGAATAGCAACACATACCTAGAAGAGATTAAGTGGGTTAGAGGTTCAGCTCTCGTGCAGAGCATCTCAAAAGGGGTGTGTTGTTGGGACCAGTCAGGTTTTGGATCGGGTCTGTCCAAAAAAATGTCAAATTTGAACATACGTCCAGAAGGGGAATGATCCATTCACCATTTTGGTTGCCAAATTCGCGTGAGAAACGAGACGGTCGTTCTCAAAGAAGTGCTCCGCACGAACATGTGTGTGAGGCCAATTATCCAACATAAAGGAGGAAGATAGTCCCGGAGCAAAGTCTGGGTTATGTCCAAGTGGGGTCATCGGGCCTAGAAGTGAGGAAATCTGGTACTCAGTGCATGCCTCACGGAAAGTGGTCAGCGTTGGAAGAATAAATAAATAAAATAAATAAAAATAAAATGTTTATGGGTTCCAGGTAATACCGATTTTAACTTTGTAAAAAACAAGTATCAAAAAAGGGTTTGGTCTTTAAGTGATTAAAGCGGTGGTTCTGCTGGGAATCGTTTTTTTTTTTTAACACTACTCTGCTGCTATTCAAATAAACAGTTCTTGACTTACTATTGCCGATCTTTTAGCCGCCACGATCGCTGTTTTGTAGTAAAGGATATTTTATAAAAACTAGTGATGGACATTGCCATCTTCATTGAGGGCACCTTGAAGCCCTCCTGCATTTCTTCCGGGATTCGGTGAATGCTGATGTCCCAGCATTCACCGCGAAATCCCGCGCATGCGCAGTGTTGACGGCGAGTCATGCCGTCAACACTGCACAGTTGCCATCACAACGGCGGGCAGTGTCCTGAAAAGGACACGCCCCGCTGTGATGTAACACTAGTCCAGGGCTGTAATGGCGATCCTTTGTTTACTATGGCGAATATGTATCCGCCCTCATCACATGACGCGCTTCCCGCGTCACATGACAGCACAGCTAGCGCGAGACTACACGCGCAGAGAGTTTGGTTGCTGTGATCTGATTGGCCTACACGTCACTGCAACAGAACATAGCAAACAGCGCCCACAATGCACAGCGCCGTCGGGGAAAGTAGCGAAACGCCCACTCCCCGCTGGGATAGAAACCAGGAAGCACATCTAAATACAGGTAACGGACCATTAACAAAAAAATTGGACAACGCTATGATTCTTACATTTGATGTAGGTTAAGGATGCTGGAAGGTTGATTTGGAGGGTGAACCTCCGCTTTAAACCTCCCTTATTTACACACAGAAGTTCATTCTTTTGACCCAAAAACAAAAAGTTACAATGTTTCTAGTTATCTACCAGCATGGACAATGTTGTGAAAAACTTGGCAGATGAGTGAGCAGAGAAGTCTCTACACTTGTTACATGAATGAATCCAAAATTCTGCATAGAGATCGTGAGGGGGGTGTGAATCGATATCACGATTTTTTTGTATTGATTAATCGTGCAGCTCTAACGTATGGGCAGCTTCACTAGGTGTAAGAGACAGCAAGAAATGAAACAAAATTTCCTGAACGAACTCCGTCAATTTGTCCCTGTTTGAATGCTTTCTGTAATAAAGGCCAGTCCCTGATGTTCTTTCCCTGCTCTTGTATGTGCCCCCTGTAGTTTACTGTAGGCCTTTACTGGGTGGATGTGCGAGTCCCATCTACAACTCTTCTCTGCACAGATTACCGTATTTATCGGCGTATAACACGCACCCTAACTTTAAGAGGGAAGTTTCAGGAAAAAAAAACTTTCCACAGCCCCCTGCATATAACACGCAGGCACAGTTTACCCTCTATTTTCAGAGTAAAAAAGTGAGTGTTATACGCCAATAAATACAGTATATACACAGCACTGTGATGACGACACCACTACCTTTACAAGGTTATGGCGAATTGCATTTTTTTTTACAAGAGGATAAAGAACAGGCAGTAACACTTATTTTATGTTCCCCCAGAAATTACCAATCTTTGTCCATTGGTTCCAGTATGTGGATGAATTCCCAACGTCCTGACATACAATGCAGATCCCCCGATCTTGCATTGCAAGTGAAGAAATTAAAGAGCCTGTTATTGGGCGATTAGCAAAGAGTGGCTTTGTTACTACCTGCAGTAGTAGCAGTGATGGCTCAGTGGGCCGGCTTCAGTGACAGCGGACCACCTCCCCCTTCCGCTCCTCTGTCTCTCCCTCCCCGCAGCGCTCACCTGGGGGGGAACATAGAAGCAAGGGGAGGACCAGAGGAGCAGGGGGGACAATAGAGGAGGGGACAGACAGCTGACTCACCGACCGTTTTCCATCAGACATATGTTTCTTAGCATGCTAAGAAACATGTCCGCTGGAAGCCTGTCCGTCGGACATGTTCGGTCGTCTGTAGACTCACCGTACATGTCCGATCGGCTGCCATCCCTCGCATGCGTCGAAGTGATTCGACGCATGCGTGGAAGCATTGAACTTCCAGGGCCGCGCACGTCACTGCGTCATCGTCGAGGCCACGTCACCGCGTATCGCGTACGCGCGGATTTCTGTCTGATGGTGTGTACAACCATCAGACAGAAATCTCCGGGCGGACATGTCCGCTGAAAACGGTCCGGCGGACCGATTTCATTGGACATTCCGTCCGTGTGTACGAGGCCTAAGAGTACCAGTACCAGCCATTCTACTCTAATAAAGTAGAATGGCTAGTGGCTAGTGAAGGGGGAGAGGGGTCTTGGGTGGCCGGGGGGGTGCGGGAGTTGTCCGGCCACCATGTCAAAGTGGGCCAGTCTGGATGAAGTCCAGGGCCAAATTTTTGTCCCAGTCCAGCCCTGCCTTCTAGACAAAATGTAACTATTAACCATTGCTGTTGGGGGGTTCAATGAATTTTAACTTCAGTTCAGCTTTAAATAAATGGTTTTAGAGCCCAGAGTTCAGCATCAATCTTCAAAGTTTAATTAGACAACAGAAACAATCTAATAAAAAATAAATAAAAAAAAAAACGAAATAAAAATAACAATGAACAAATAGTTCTATCATGCAAACACATAAAATATGATATGTTTTTCAGTCCTTAGCATTAAGCGGAACTGTAAAAATAGTTCACATAAAGCAAGTGTATACATTTGTGTGAGACGAAACTACAGGGAAATGTACTCATCACCTCGTGGTTATATCTTATCAGATGTTACTTTCTTGTATCACAAACCACACACTGTACTTGCATATCCACATGCATAAGCATCTAGGGCAAGGTGTCAAACTCAAATTCATCGTGGGCCACATCAGCATTATGATTGCCCTCAAAAGGGCCTGTTGTATCTGTAAGATTAAATGTCGAGCGCATACCCCCCCCCCCCCTTACATTAGATGTCAAGAGCCACCCTACCATCAGAAGTTGAGTCTACTGCTGGGAAGAATCTGGATGCATTGCTTGAAAGCAGAACGTAAGGGTCTGGAGGAGGACCAGAGGGCGGCTCTCCAGGAGCTGCAGGAAAAGTGCAAGGGCCACATAAAATGGCCGCGGGCCTTGTGTTTGACACCTGTGATCTAGGATGTTAAAGTGCAGATGGATAACTTGGCATATCCAATGCTGAGGGAAAAGACATGCAGTATGCCAATTGATTCCTACATGTTTTCAATTTCTTGTGCAATTCTTTATGAAGGCATCATTAGAAATGTTTTGTCATAAGTTGGATGCAGATATTACTGAGCTGTATGGCAGGTTGTGGCCATAAAAACAATGTTTTCGGGAGAAAACAACTATAAACAGCAGCCGAGAAAGGTGCACTTATGAATCGCAGAAATGACCATCAAATTGAACAGTGGCCTAGAGTGGTGCATTTGTGAAGTTCAGGCCTTCAGAAATTATCACCAAGTGTACTTCCAACAGTGGTCTAGAGAGGTGCATTCATGAAATCCAACCTTTCATAAATGAGCATCGGGTATACTTTTTAAGTCAATAGTGGCCTAGAGAGGTGCATTTGTGAAACCTTCAAAAATTACTATCAAGCGTACTTCCAAGTGAAAGAGAAGAAAAGAAACGGCTGCACATCCAGAGATTCGGATTGCCTTTTATTGCTCACAGTGATGACACCAACATGAAGTCACGTAGACGCGTTTCACACATACATCTTGTGCTTAATCATTAGGGGGTAATGATTAAGCACAAGATGTATGTGTGAAACGTGTCTATGTGACTTCATATTGGCTTCTTTGGTGTTTCTGTCAATATGACAGTTTTTTATATGTTGTAAGCGGTTTATAACAAATAAACCCGAGGATTTTACTCAATGGAGAAGCTTGCTCTTTCCTTTATTACGGGCTGCAAATGATTTACCCCTGAAGTTCCGGAGCCATAATTGGGGGATATCCACCACAGAGTAGATACCGGAAGCAACCAGAGGTTACAGCATTGCGTTTGGTCCCCAACAAATGACCTACAGGCATGTCTGAATCTTTTTTGCTGTAAACCCATCTGGTGAGTTTGGAATTTTATATCATCCCCAGGAGGAGGATTATTAACTCCATTGGGACACGGAGCACTATAGCACTTTCTTGCACAAAGAAAAAGGACTATTTATGCACATCAAATAGTTGTACTAGTGCCACTTTAATCTACAATTGTCACTTTTTATCTATTAATTTATCATTTGTCACTTTTTTTAATAATGGTTATTTGGTTCACACATATCATGCATTCATGTTAGTAATGGATCAATTATGTTGATACATAGTCCTATGTGGTATCCCATTATCCTAGGTTATTAGTACGTATAAGTATACCAACTGGGTACATTTATAAGAGGAATTAGTGTTAAGGAGGAGCAGGCGCTTCCTATACTTTCAATTAGGGTTGTCCCGATATCGATACTAGCATCGGTATTGGGGCCGATACCAAGCATTTGCGCGAGTACTTGTACTCGCGCAAATGCTCCCGGTGCTTCACCCGATACCGGTGATGGGAGCGAGAGGCGGCGTGCAACAGGAAGTCCGTGGGCGGAGTCAGCGGGCAGAGTGGAGAGTGAGTCCTCAAGCAGGTAAGCTGGTGGGGGAGAAGGGGCAGCCGCATCATTCATCATTCATTCAGTAACTGAAGTGACGCTCCGTGCTGCCGTTGTACACCGTCAGTGCTTTAACCAATCCAAGTGCCGACGCCCATCTTGGTACACCCTGCACTCGGCCACATATAGTTCAGGCTAGGCGTAACAAGATGTCCGCTGCTGCTTTTATGTGTCCAAGTGTAGGCTGTAGCAAGATGAGCGTCGCCGGCAGCATAGAAAAATAGTTTAGGTTCCTTTCATGTCATTTATTTCAGTGCCCATCCATCAGTACCAGCTATCCGTCAGTACCCATCCATTAGTACCAGCTATCTGTCAGTGCCCATCCATCAGTGCCACTGCCAGCCATCAGTGCGTGCCATCTTTCAGTGAGTGCCATCTTTCAGTGCGTGCCACCTATCAGTGCCATCTTTCAGTGAGTGCCATCTTTCAGTGAGTGCCACTCATTAGTGCTGCATAATCAGTGCCACCTATCAGTGCCACTGCCAGCCATCAGTCAGTGCCACCTTTTAGTGCCCATTAGCCAGTGGCATCTATCAGTGCATCACATGACATTAAAAAAAGTATCGGTAATCGGTATTGGCGAGTACTTGAATAAAAGTATCGGAACTTGTACTCGGTCTTAAAAAAGTAGTATCGGGACAACCCTACTTCCAATTATAAGTATCGTAACAAATCCCATTAACTGATTATCCATGGTTAAAAAAAAGAATAGCAATTCTTACCTTTCTATCAGGGGGCTGCAATGCCTCCTGTTGTCTTCCACGTCATTAGAGGACACATTAGGGACGTGGCAGTCTGGGAAAATCACAGTACACAGCAGGGTTTAGACTATCTGACCCACCCAGAAGTATCGGTTAGCTGCGGCTCCTGTAACCTAAATAAACCTTTAACACAACACCTTCCGGAAAGGTAAGCATTTCTATTCTTCCCATACTGGGCGGCTCGATGTCAGACTTGTTTACTCTAGTGAAAAGGTGACTTTGAGCAGAGAATTGTCTTTTGTGACAACATTCTTTCAATATGCCCCATTAACTCATGATTTTCAAAAAGTGAATGTGGTTGATTTACTAAAAGTAAAAAAATAAATAAAAAAGTATAGTATAATCCAAAAGAAAGACCACACATTGATTAGGTTTTCACAGGCACTTTAACTGTTGGTGAATTAGTGTGGGAACGTACCGGATACAGCCGCTGCCACTGTCCTCTTGCTGGGTGTCCAGTGCATCCCTGTACCTTTAGAGAGGGGCCCCTAATCTATCCATTATTATACATGTGTTCCATCTTTGGAGACTCTCAAAACTTAGAGAGTTAGGAGTGCAGTATACTAGGGTGCCGTGAAGTGGACCTGCAGCTTACGCATATATTTCCAAATGTGTACTAAACCCCTGGTTTTAACGCGAACTGTTAAGACAATTCGGTTTGTTGCAGGCTGGCTGGTAAATGAACTGGGAATTTTTCTTTGTTGTTTGACATATGTCACCCATCCAATGTGTTCCTTGCTGTAAAGGCCAGTTATAGGTTGGGGTGGTTTCCATTTGTTTATAGAACTTCAACCAGCCAATCTACCTATGGAGTGACGGACTCTACGCAAGCACCCGATTCCAACATATGAGGGAAGTGGTTAAAAGGTTGAAACATTGTGTGCTTTTCTTTGACTTTCCCCCAAAAAACTAAGTTATTGCCCCAAACATGTAATCATAATATTTAAATAAAATTTAGGATGAAACTGTATCCATGGCCTCCAAATTTTTTACCCCCAATTTTAAGAATCCCTCCCTATACTACAGAAATTTTGTTTTCCGATTGCCTTCAGGAAATTCAGTTGAAACCATCTATAATATTCTCTCATGGGAATTTTCACTGAAGCGGTACTGAACACTTCCCATAAAGCACAGTGGATACTTCCACTACTATCAAATAGATCAAGAAAGGTAAATACCATATACAAAATTTAATTCTGACAATATCCACTTTGGGCACAAATATTTCATAAATTAGACTTTAACAATAAATCTGAACTCCATACAAACATAGTTAATCAGGGCCGTCTTTAACATTGATTGGACCCTGGCCAAACATTTTTTTGGGCCCTCCTGAACCCCCTTAACTATTTGCAGGCAGTGCGGGCTCAAGGGGAAGCTGCCTTGGGCCCCACAACAATGACTGGGTTCAGGGCAGCTGCCCCTTTTGCCCTGTGTTAAAGACGGCCCTGTAGTTAATATACAAATACCTTTCAAAGACCTTAAAATTCTGTCCATCCAGTGCTGAGATTTTATACAGCCCTGGCAGACAGTCAGGTTGGTGACCTGGCATGTTACTACAGCTAGTCTGTCAGATGGGTGACAAAATTGCTGGTGTCAGAATTTCCAAGATGCTGTCTGTCTGTCCGTTCCAAGCTGAATCACTTCCTCGGAACACTGACAAATCTCATCACTAGCAATGGAATGACAGAGTGATTTTATAGGGACAAAAAGATAGTCTCTTAGTTGTCCTGTCTGAGATCAGCCTTAAGAAATACAGCTAGGTCACCTACCCACTCTCAGACTGTAAAAAAAAGGGAGCAGCTTGCCCCTTTGGTTACATTGCCTTCTCCCCCTGCCAACATGTTCCTTAGCAGCACATTAAGCACACTTGACTGGAAGAGGGGGGAGGCACCAAGTACCGATTAAAGGGGAGTTCCAGGCATTTTTAATTATTATTAAAAGTCAGCAGCTACAAAAAGTGTAGCTGCTGGCTTTTAATAAACATGCACTCACGTTCCAGCGACGCGCCAGCCGGAGCTCCGATCCTCTCCCCCCCTCTCCAGCCGGCGTCCTTATTGTTACTGTGGGCACCCGACCTTGACAGCTTTCGGCTTCACGGCCGGGCACTTACTACGCATGCGCAAGCGGCGCTGCGCTATCCGATTGGATTGGACAGGCGATTGCCTGGGACCTGTGACGTGTCCCAGGCGATCGCCTACAGGGAGGGGCCACCAAAAGGCAATATGACGTGTAGCGCCTGTGTACTTTCAGTCCAGGTGCTATCTTAAATTTAGAGGGGGATGAGAGAGTTACTTTACTCTCATGCATCTAATTCATGTAAATTTGGCCTCTACTCTGGGTGGGCTGTACTGCCAGTTCATTCTGTGTTCCAGAGGTACCTTTCCACCTCTGGGCGACAGGTGGCAGCAGTGGAGTTCAGTCAGAAGCGCCTCTTGCCAGCAGCCAATCAGGAGGGGTTTTCCCTCGTGGGGCATGCTGGGGGAGGGTACTTCTTGAGCGGACGCCATTTTGTGGGGTTTTTTCTTCTGGTTCCAGGTGCGGCACCCACCTTCAGGGTGTGCGCACATCGGGGGGCCACAGCGATATGGCCTTCCAGACCGGGGCGCACGTGCTACGAGGTGTCCTTGGTTCCGGGAACATGTTGGCCCGGAGCGACTGAAGCTATGGCGGGACCCCAGTGATCTACTGGGTTCCCCAAACTTTGAGGAAGATCCCAAGCGAGTTGTGCTGTTCAGTGAGGAGTCAGTCTGAGGAGAGCCCAGAGGCAGGCGATCCAACAGGGCCTAGACAATCCACCGGGGATCAAGGTGACTGGACATTGACGGTTTGCTTGATGATAACCTGTCAGTCGGTAACCATTTGAAAGTCTACCTGAGGGAGATTCAGGCATCAAAATCCACTGGGGAAGATTCTCTTCATATTTCTATGTTCGAGGGAAAAGGCCTGTGGCAGAGGTTCTTTCCCGTATATCCATTTGCATCAGGTCTGTGGCAGAGACTTGTTCTTCCCCAGTGCTCCGAGTGATACCCTGGCTGCCAGGTCGGTGTGAGAGGCCTGTCCAGGTACACTATACCCCTTCGGCTGGGGGGGCGACGAAAGTAAAGTCTTATTTGAAGCAGGACTGCTTCGTTTCTCGTTTAAGCCTGAATCTGCAATTCTCCTTCTCACCCATCTTCTACTATCTACCTCAAGTTTACTGTTTGCCGTGTTGGGCAGTAATAAAAGCTACAAAAAGACACCTGCTGCTTGGACATTCATCATCGTCATCGTCATCATCATCCTTGTCATCATTACCCCTAAACGCTCACAAAAGGTAACACGCCATCCCCATTCTAAACCAGCGGCTCCTGCGGGGGTAGCGCTACAGATGTATCGCCATAGCGGCCCCTCGGCAGAAGGAGGAAGTGGGACAGGATGTCCCACTCCTCCTGAAGCCCCCACCCCCCCCCCAAAAACAATTACATGCCAAATGTGGCATGTGAGGGGGCGAGGAGTGGATTAAGCAGAAGTTCCACTTTTCAGTGGAACTCCGCTTTAAGTACATTATGCTGATTGTGTTAGCCCACTAGCTTTTAAAAATATTTGCCACCTTAATGATGGCACGTCATCATTTTGTTGACTACGTCAGTGTTATGAACCACACAAAAAAAAGGTTTGTGTGTCTAGCCAACAAAGCATGAATGTTTTTCAGCATGAATGAACTCTACTTGTGCAATGTATGAGGGATGTCTGTCACCTCTCTGCCACCATAATGGAGGGACAGTGTTAATGTCACAGACTTGTCTCTTCCAGGATATGGGCACATGTGCATTTATTGTCC
The DNA here is from genome assembly GCF_905171775.1 of Rana temporaria. Taxonomy (NCBI): domain Eukaryota; kingdom Metazoa; phylum Chordata; class Amphibia; order Anura; family Ranidae; genus Rana; species Rana temporaria. The sequence continues at coordinate 117,717,833 of NC_053490.1, read as the reverse complement.
TAAACGAACATCCTTCATTGTGGTTTCCCAATCTGTGTATTTTGGCTGTAAATTCTAGTGCGGTTGGCGCGTTTTACCATAAAACAATATTTTCCTTTTGGCTCTTTGTCCATATTCTATGTAACTATGTAAAATCTTACAAACCAGGAAACAAGCAGGTCTTGATAACAAGGCTTTTGTTTGTTAAGTGAACTGGTCTCTCAGGTTCGCTTTTAGCATATTAGCAGTGACAGTGCGTCCATAAAGGGCGCATAATTGCCACCCCCTCTGTCCTGCACCACTCTAAACCACCATTCATGCAATGCATGAATCTATCCATCTATCTATGGTCGCCACTGACACCCCCTATTCAGGTGTCCGGCCCCTTTTTGAGTGCCGGGCACCTGAATTACAGTGGCGGGTATTCTCTGGAAGCACCTGATTAGAGCCATAGGCTCTAATAGGCACCCAAAAAAAGTGAAAAGCGGGCACCATGCTGGATATTCGCTGTTCACTCAGCTGTGTGTTAGCAAAGCAAAGGAATTCGCTTTGCTAACACTGAACCCCCTTTCAGCATATCAGGTTGCCGGGTCTTTTACTGGTCACCTGATTGGCTGAAATGTCAGGCGCTGTGATTGGATGCCTGAGAGAGGACGGAAGAAGACACGAAGGACGTGCAGGAGACCGCCACTGACCCGCTACGAGACAGGCAAGTGCTGGGCAGCATCTGATGGGACACAGTAGTGGCAATTGATGGGCACACTGACAGCATCTGATGGGGCACAGTAGCAGCAATTGACGGGAACACTGGCAGCATCTAATGGGTCACAGTGGTGGCAATTGATGGGCACACTGGCAGCATCTGATGTGACACACTGGCGGCAATTGATGGGCACAGTGTCAGCATGTGATGGGTACAGTGGCTGCATTTGATGGGTACAGTGGCAGCAATTTATGGGTACAGTGGATGCGTTTGATGGCACAGTAGCTGCATTTGATTTGCACCCCCAAAAATTTTGACCACCAGCTGCCACTGCATATTAGCATACTATTCTCCCCCACTTTATCGGGCTCGTCATTTGTCCAGATTTCAGCAACAGGTCAGTCTGGTTTTGGAATGTTAGTAAAGGTATTTACAATCAGGATACACATTTCCCTTCCAGCTAAATGCCTAAAGGAAAAATTCACCTTAAAAATACAAAAACAAAAACAAATAAATGCACATTTTTTGCAGGTAAAAAAAAAAAAAAAAAAAAAAAAAAAAAAGTGCTTTTACTCCCCCCCCCTTTTCTTAGAAGCTTGTAAAGCGTTTGCACGGTTAGGGCCTTACAGACTGTCAGTGTAGCCATCTGCCGGTACCTCAGCTACTATCAGGCAGTTACTTCAGTCCAGGAAGCTCAATGGACTAGGAGAGTACTCACCAATCACCTGGGGGGGACCAAGGGGACAGTAACTAAATCAAAATTACAAACACAACTGCAAATACAAGTCGAACTTGGTCAACAACAAAAACCTGTTTGGTCTTGGAAAGGCCACCACAACATGACTGATAAGATATACAGTAAATGCTTTTGAAGGAGATAATGGGCAATGATGAGTCTTCTAATGCCGCGTACAGACGGTCGTTTTATGCGATGTAAAAAAACAAAGTTTTTAAAAACGTCAATTTAATTGACCGTGTGTGGGAGAAAACGTCGTTTTATGTCTTCTAAAAAACGACCAAAAAAAATTGAAGCATGCTTCAATTTTATGTGTCGTTTTTCAAAACGTTGTTTTTTACTTCACAGAAATTGACCGTGTGTAGCAAAAAACTACGTTTTTACACCCGCGCATGCCCAGAAGCTAGTTATGAAGCGAGCTTCAATGGAAAAACATGGTGAACGTAACCTCGCTTTGCTAAAGCACTGTGAAAAAACGATGGTGTGTAGGCAACATCGTTTTTGAAAATTGAAGTTTCAAAAACGTTGTTTTTTACTTCACAGAAAATGTCGTTTTTTTACATCGCATAAAACGACCGTCTGTACGTGGCATTACACTCAGTTTCCTACAGGTGGTCCCCGGGTTACAAACAAGATAGGATCTGTAGGTTTATTTGTAAGTCAGAACAGGTACATTTTTTAAGTGTAGCTCCAGCCAAAAAAAAAAAAAAAAAACGATTTTTAAGCTTTTTGGATAGCGTAGGGAAGGGTTATCACCCCTGTAACATTTGTTTTGCTGTCTGTGCCCAGTTTAGAATATTTCAACTCACTTTCTGTCCCAATGACAATTGGATTATGAAAATGTTGTCTTCTTGTGGAAACAAGGCTTGGTGATAAAGCTTCAGTGGGAGACACCTTTTTCCAATAACTCGTATGCCGCGTACACACGACCGTTTTTCATGACGAGAAAAATGCAATTTTTTTTTAAATTGGTCGTGAAAAACTGTTGTGCGTAAAAATGCCCGATTTTTTTTAGAACCGGCTCTATTTTTTCTCGTCGTTTTTCATGTCGTGAAAAACGGTCGTGTGTATGCTTTAACGAGGGGGGGAAAAAAACGTGCCTGCTCAGAAGCAAGTTATGAGACGGGGAAATTAGCAAAAGCAGCCCAAAGGGTGGCGCCATTCGAATGGAACTTCCCCTTTATAGTGCCGTCGTACATGTTGTACGTCACCACGCTTTGCTCGAGCATTTTTTATTTCAAGAACGTGTGTATGCAAGGCAGGCTTGAGAGGAATCATGACAAATCACGTCGAGAATTTTTTTTTTTTTTTTCATGACATGAATAACGGGTCATGTGTACGCGGCATTACAGGAGTGAATTTCCCTTCCTAGGGGGAGATTTCCTCTCACTTCCTGTTGTCTCCTTCCGTTTGTAAGTAGGAGTCATTTGTAAGTCAGATGTTTGTAACTAGGGGACCGCCTGTACATATATTGTTTTTATTTTTTAAGGAAACCAATGTATTTCATCAACCTTTTTTTTTTTTTAACAAACAAGGTTGGTCTTTATTGAGTCAACGAAGGTACAAGACACATGACAAGCATATTTCATCAACCTTAGATGTCTAAGGCCCCATACTCACGACCAAACATGTCTGCTGAAACTGGCCCGCAGGCCAGTTTCAGCAGACATGTTTGGTCGTGTGTGGGCGCGAGCGGGCCGAATTCCAGCAAACATTTGCCCGCCGGGCCTTTTCCCAGCAGACAAATATTCCTGGACTTGTTTTAAAACAGCCCGCTGGAATTCAGCCCGCTCGGACATGTACGGTCGTCAGTACAGACCTACCGTACATGTCCAGGCGCCCGCCGTCCCTCGCATGCGTCGAATGACTTCGACGCATGCGTGGAAGCATTTTAAAGGCGGGCCGCCCACGTCGCCGCGTCATTGTCGCGGCGACACCGCGTCATCGACGCGGCGACACCGCGGACACGCCCCGCGTATTGTTTACGCGCGGACTTCTGTACGATGGTGTGTACAACCATCGTACAGAAGCCCTCTGGCAGGCATGTATGGTGAAAACGGTCCGACGGACCGCTTTCACCATACATGTTTGTCCGTGTGTACCCGGCCTTACACAAAATTGGTTTATTCTTGTGCTCGCGGTTTGCAGGCAACTGAAGTACATATTTTATACAATTTACATAATAAATAAAATGTGTTTAAAAAAATAAAACGGGCAGGAATCTGCAATTGCAGGCTCTTCATTCATTTCATTAGATCCAGTCACTGTTCTGCCCAGCAGAGTGCAGATTGGATCTTTATCTCCATTATTCCTTAATTAGCTGGTGCCTTTTGCCTTGAAAGGTTGTAGTCTAGCACAAAATTAGGTTATGTGCAGGCTTTTCGGTATGATGAGGTTTAGCAGTAACCATGATAGTAACTAAAGTCGGCTAAGTAATAGTAGATTTCCAAAACATACAACTTTGCACATTCAATGCCTGGAGGGAGGTTGTACGAAATGCTTCAGAATTTAATTTGCTTTTAACATCTGCTTTTGGAATAAATTAAAACTATATTTGAGGGAAAATAATTATATATATTATATATATATATATATATATATATATATATATATATATATATATATATATATATATATATATATATATATATATATACACATACACACACACACACATTATATATGCATCTATATCTATCTTTTTTCCTTTTTCCCCATCCTGCTCCTTTGAATTTCCTTGTCACAGTGGTTGAAAATAAATGTTGATGTTTTTATAAAAAAAAAAAAAAAAAAAAAAAAAAACAACTTTATTTAAAAATAAAACCCTTTGTAAACAAAAAATAAAATGAATGCCGATTTTACCCCACTTGCCATTAAAGATTGAAAACCTTCTTGAAATAGAAGCAGGTTATCAGGACTCCTATGTAGTTGGAAGCAGTTGCTGCAGAATTGAAAAGAGTGAGGCCCCATACACACGATAGAATTTATCCGCAGATACGGTTCAGCGGACCGTATCCGCGGATAAATCCTCTCTAAGATTTCAGAGGATTTCTATGCGATGGCGTGTACACACCATCGCATTGAAATCCGCGCTGAAATCCTCTGCCGATGACGTGTCGCGCCGTCGCCGCTATTATGACGCGGCGACGGGCGCGACGCTGTCATATAAGGAATTCCACGCATGCGTCTATTCATTACGGCGCGTGCGGGGAATCCCTTTGGACGGATGGATCCGGTAAGTCTGTACAGACGAGCGGATCCATCCGTTGGAATGGATTCCAGCAGATAGATATTCTGTGCATGTCGACAAATATTTATCTGCTGGAAATCCATTCCAGGGGAGATTTATCTGCGGATAAATATCCGTTGGCGTGTACACACCATAGGATCTATCCGCAGAAACCCATTTGATGGGATTTATCTGCGGATAGATTCTATGGTGTGTATGGGGCCTCAGAATACGGGAGGCATGCTTCCTGCATCGAAAATTCCCCACTAAACAGGAACAATCAAGATGGTTCCATCTTGATCACAAGTCTAAATATCAAGACTGTACACAACTAACCTGTTGTGCCATCACCATAGCGGTAACAGCTCACTTCTTTTCAAAAGAATGTTGCAAACAGACGAAGCAAATGTACAACGAAAGTTGAAGAACAAGGTGCGTTTTACATTAAGCCATTGTGATGATCTCACTTCCTGAACAGATACCGAGATTCACAAACTGCTGTTTCCAGTACATGTACAAAATAATCTTTATTGAAGTGGAACTTTACTCTCTCAATCAACATGGACTATTTATAATGCTTATGATACTAGCATTAGTAATTAGATATGGAGCGAAAAATATCTGGAGAAGAGACGCTTGAGAGGGGATATGATTTAAAATTTACAAATACCGTACTGGTGACCCCACAATAGGGATAAAACTTTTTCGCGGAAGGGAGTTTAACAAGACACATGGCCACTCATTAAAATTTGAAGAAAAGAGGTTTAAAAACCTTAAACTACGTAGAGGGTTCTTTACTGTAAGAGCGGCAAGGATGTGGAATTCCTTTCCACAGGCGTGGTCTCAGCGGGGAGCATCAATGGTTTCAAGAAACTATTAGATAAGCACCTGAATGACCACAACATACAGGAATATACAAGGTAATACTGACATATAATCACACACAGGTTGGACTTGATGGACTTGTTTCTTTTTTCAAACCTCACCTACTATGTAATTTGGTACTTTTCTAAGGCACACCTGACCATAAGATGCAAGATTTTGAGAAGGAAAACAAGTAAAAAAAATATTCTAAAACCAAATGGTGTACTACATTTTTTACCAGTGCCAATTAAAGGCAGCCTGACCTGTGCCCATTAAAGGCAGCCTGACCAGTGCCCATTAAATGCAGCCTTACCAGTGCCCATTAAATGCAGCCTTACCAGTGCCCATTAAATGCAGCCTTACCAGTGCCCATTAAATGCAGCCTTACCAGTGCCCATTAAATGCAGCCTTACCAGTGCCCATTAAATGCAGCCTGACCTATGCCTGGCAAGGACGTCATCACCCCAGCCTGTCACTCAGATAGAAGACAACTGCAGCCATACTCTATTCCGCCGCTCGGGCTGCTCTGTCTTCTGTGAGTGACATTCCTCAGCCGGGAGATCGGTGCTCGCGGGAGACTGCCGGCCTAGTATTCTGACATGGTAGCAAAGAAGAAGGGGGGGGGGGGGGGGGGGGGGGGAGTCCTGCTCAGTATTCGCTCCATAAGACACACAGATATTTCCCCCCATTTTTTTGGGGGGGGGGGGGTGCGTCTTATGGAGCAAAAAGAAATACAGTATATCATATTTACTTTTAAACTTTTTTTTGTATTTCTTCTGTTACTTCCTGGTTTCCATGCCTAGACAAATTATGTCATACATCCCAGGAGTCTTCTGGAGGGAATGGCTCTCAGCTTAGCCCATGCCTGAGCCAATGTCAGATGGGTTCCACAAAGTAAATGCTACATGCATCATCTACCCTTAGACAGATGGCCATAGCCAGAAATTACGATGTTTTTAAAAATGATTTTTCAGCAAAATAAAGCATGAAGACCTGGATGGGCGAGTTTGCTTTGATTATTAAAAATGTATTAAATAGCATTTTTTGGTTTATGGTACTCAGATGCAGTGCAGTTCCACTTTAAGGGTCCATTTACATTTGTACAATGCATTATTTTAGTACATGCGTTCCCACAGCACATAGATCAAAATTGGTCCTTGGGCTCTAACCAAGCTCTATTCCACTTGAATACATTGATGTCTTTTTGTTTTGGTCATTCATTTTCAGTTCCTTCTATATGTACACCATGATCCTTCAGCAATATTGAAGATCTGAGCGTTTTTAAAAAGTGGAATTGAAGAGAGCTATAAATTCATGGTTAATGTAAAGCTATGTATATTCATCCTTACATGTTAAACACGCTGATAGTAGAAGAAAGCAGAGATAGCAAAGAGAGTAGAAGGCTGACCTAATGAGCCTGCTTCTGCCATTTCACTGTCCAGTCAGCAGGCTGAGGATGGAGAGAGGACACCACTGTATTGTTCACAAAACTAGAAATCCTTAGGAAGGTACAACAGCGTCCTTAGATATATTTTATCTGTTTTCCTATAGCTGGATTCAAGTAGCCCGCCGCATCTTAGCGGGGAAGTAGCGTATCGTATTTACACTACGCCGCCGTAAGTTAGCTAGGCAAGTACTGTATTCACAAAGTACTTGCCTGCTAAGTTACGGCGGGGTAGCGTGAATACGCCGGCGTAAGCGCGCCGAATTCAAATGAGGATGTGGGGGGCGTGTTTTATGTAGATTAACTGTGACCTGACGTGATTGACGGTTTTTACGAACGGCACATGCGCCGTCCGTGTACATTTCCCAGTGTGCATTGCGGCAAAGTACGCCGCAAGGACGTATTGGTTTCGACGTGGACGTAAATTACGTCCAGCCCTATTCACGGACGACTTACGCAAACGACATTAAATTTTCAAATTTCGACGCGGGAACGACGGCCATACTTAACATTGGCTACGCCACCTAGGGGGCATGTTTATCTTTAGGCGGCGTATCTCTTACGGAAACTGCGTATCTTTACTGCGACGGGCGGACGTACATTCGTGAATAGGCGTATCTATGCATTTACATATTCTACGCCGAACTCAATGGAAGCGCTACCTGGCGGCCAGCCTCAATATTGCACCCTAAGATAGGACGGCGTATCTTAGATAGGTTTAAGTGTATCTCAGTTTGAGAATACACTTAAACTTAGGACAGTGCAGATTCCGAGTTAGGTCGATACGCCGGCCTAACTCTCTGTGAGTCCGACTTCAGTTATGTCACAGCAGCTTTGCTCTTTTGAGTCTTTCCATCATGATGTGGTCTTCTATCTGTATATCAGTTAATGGCCTTGCATTTCTCCTGTTGCATTTAGTGTGCAATTGTTGTATAATCCCTGATTTTCCTCTGACTAGGGAATGTGGAATGACCTGTGGTTGCAGCTGGCTGTTTGTTATACGCCGAGAGGAGCACAATCGCCAGTTAATGAGCTGGTATTCCTGTACTCCAGCATGACAATATACAGATCTTATCCACCTGGGTTTGGGTTCTGAGCTTTCAGAAGAAAAACGTTTGACAGTTTCAACAGTTCTTTCATTTTATTCATGTGAATGTGGATAGTTAGGGATGTACGTAGGATGTAGAAAATCTTTAAAAATGTCTGTTTAGGCAAACAGAGGACTTTTGTCTGCGTCAAACAATTCCAGCAATTAACTAGAACAAAATAAATGCAGTGGGCGTGTTTTTGAAGGTTTTACTCAAACATTTTTTGTAATAGCTCACAGTGAATATTGTTCAAATATCTAAGCAGAAGAAATGTTTGCAGAAACTTTTTGCCACAATTATGAGGGTCCTGCATTTGGGATCACAAGCTTGGACCTTGGACAGAAGTGTAATGCTGCAGACAATGTAGATTCTGGCTGTAAACCTCATACATAAAATATGAACAAAGCATATCCCTCTATAGCAGGGATAAGCAATTAGCGGACCTCCAGCTGTTGCCAAACTACAAGTCCCATCATGCCTCTGCCTCTGGGTGTCATGCTTGATGCTGTCAGAGTCTCGCTATGCCTCATGGGACTTGTAGTTTGGCAACATCTGGAGGTCCGCTAATTGCTTATCCCTGCTCTATAGTGTGTACTTGTCTCAATTAAGAGCACTAATGCTAGGTTCACACCTTAGCATATTTGTGTGCCGTGTTTGCATGGGCGCAGCAGCCCATTCAACTAAATAGACTAATGTGCCTGCGTTTCTTTAAAAAAAAAAAAAAAAAGTATGTTCAAAAAATTGACTATGCAATTTCCCGCACCCGCATTTCAATTCTACATTAAAAAATGAATGGCAGACCCATGCGATTCTGCAAAGCAGTGCATTTTCACTGCAGTTGGGTATCAATTCGATTCCCGCAGCCTCACACAGATGTGAACCGAGGGTAATTGTCACTTTGTATGCTGCTTCGTTCCTCTCCCATTAGCATGACTCACTACTGACAAGTTTTCTTGACACCAAGAGAAAAATAATGACGGGTAGGGAGGGACCTCCAGCAGATTGACAGCCTCAGCTCTGTTCCTGTGTGTTGTGTGGAAGGGGGTGTGTCCTTTCCCCCAAAAAAGCTCTCTGCAGAGTGTGACTTCAGATCTCCGCCCCTTTTTTCTGAATGCTCAGACAAGCTGTATAAATTCTGGACTTTGAACAGATGTAAAGAAGAGAGGGCTGCAGGTAGACAGGTACAGCTTATGTAGGGGGATTGGTTTAATCTCTGTGTATCACCTGTGGCCAGTCACTTTACTGGGTATATGTAAAGCCTAGTACGAGCTGCTATTTTTTTTTCTTTCAACCCAGTGGGCTAAAACGAAAAAAAAAACAATGTTAGTACAGTGATCTCCCCTGCTGTTCTTTTGAAATTCTGACAGATGGACGGACAGACACCCGCCCGCATCCCCCACCAGAATACTCTGGTCGGCACTCTCAGCCATTGAGAGGGTAGATCAGGAGCCGGTCAGCAAACCTTTTTCAGACATGCCCCTATGACAGAAGCCAGTTTAAAGCGGAGTTCCACCCAACTTTTGAACTTTTTCTTAAAAGGAAAGACCACTGTTCATTTTTGGACATTTTTATCCTTTTCCCCCCCACTTACCTTAGTGGAAAACAGGCGAAGTTCCGTCCCAGCCTCGCTGCGGCGAGGTACGTTATGTCCACTTCTGGACCTGCCCCTCCTCTTTCCCCCGCTGCCTTCTGGAACCTGCGTGTGTCCCAGAAAACGACAGGGCCATTCAGAAAGCGCTGCGTGACTCGCAATTTCGCAGTAAGAAACCGACAGTGAAGCCTTAAGGCTCCACTGCCGGTTTCCCCTTAGCTACTATGGCGACGTCTGCACCCGATCCGATAGATGGAACGGCCTTAGGTGGATGACATTGCGGCCTCCCTGGGAAAAAACTTTTTTCAGGGTGGAACTCTGCTTTAAGGGGCGGCTTCAGTACAAACAGGCTGAATGTTGTCCAGTTTCTATTGAACCGGCTAGGCCCCCCGATATTCGACCCATGTGTACGACTTAAGGGTTTACAACCAATGTAAGCACCATTTCCTCTAATCTTGGACAGTAGAATATATCCTGGGCTGTTTTCACAGCTGCCAATTTCCAGGTGCCCTAGGTGTATGTTTTATCAATTCAATGGCCATGGATCAGTCATCCTTTCACCTTTGCAGATCCGATCATCCAAAATAACCAATGTTTCATGGAACTTCCAAAATGCTGCCACTGCTGGAGAACATGGATGCTTAGACTTCGGACTTTCATTTAGTGAATTTTCAGTGTTAACATATTACTAATGCTAGCATCATAAGCTGGATGATTTTTCAGTTATCTAATATTCTTATCTAAAGTAGGAAAGCTGGTCATAATTAAATTAAGTTCATCCACAAATGCTTAGTCAATAGTTTCTTTATCTCTGAGTGGTAGTCCCATTAAAAGATAACAAGCCTAGGAACATAATTCTGGTTAATTGCTACAATGTCATATCAATCTTTGTGACCTAGAATTGCCAGGAGAGTCTGTAGAATTATTTAAAGGCTTTTAATCAGATTCAGTCACCTATATTTGTAGTGATGAAAACCTCCCTATCCACAGACAGTGACACACATGTACCGGGGCATAGTGGACCTCAGTTCCCATTAGTGACTAAAGTTGATACCTCCTTGTTTGCATACATTAATATAATTTTCCCATCTTTTAGCATGTTATTGTAGGCTAATGTCAGATGCACTTTTCTGTTGAGATTTCTACTGAAAGTCAACATTTTCAGGAGGTGATCAACATCAGCAAGCTATGGAATTAATGGTAGTAAGCCATAGGCCGCGTACAGACGAGCATACCTGTACGATGAAACCGGTCCGCCGGACCGTTTTCACCGTACATGTCTGCCCGGGGATTTCTGTATGGTGGCTGTACTCACCATCATACAGAAATCCGCGCGTAAACAATACGCGGGGCGTGTTCGCGGCGACGTGGGCGGCCCTGCCAGTTTAATGCCTCCACGCATGCGTCAAAGTCATTCGACGCATGCGAGGGATGGCAGGCGCTCGGACATGTACGGTAGGTCTGTACAGACGACCGAACATGTCCGAGCGGGCAGGATTTCAGCGGGCTGTTTTAAAACAAGTCCAGAAATATTTGCCCGCTGGAAAAAGGCCCGGCGGGCAAATGAATGCTGGAATCCTGTCTGCTCGGGCCTACACACGACCGAACATGTCTGCTGAAACTGGTCCGCGGACCAGTTTCAGCAGACATGTTCGGTCGTGTGTATGAATGAATGAATGAATGAAAAATTTATAGAGCGCAACACATGCGAACTGAATCGCTTCTGGGCGCTAGTTGTTTGTGACTCATGACCTCAAAAGAGCAGAGTTTTGATCCGTCTTCTGAAAATCAGGTGGTTTTCCTCCAACCGAATGCTGGTTGGTAAAGCGTTCCATAGTCTAGGACCCTGGAAAGCAAACCTTCTTTCTCCTTTGGATTTGTATTTAGTTTTTGGTACCCTGACCAGATTTTGGTCGGTGGATCGCAGAACGCGATTCGAATTGTGAGGTTCTATCTTGTCGCAAAGATATTGCGGAGCCTTTCCATGGATGCACTTATGTGTAAGGCAGAGTGCTTTAAATGCAATTCTGTCTTTTACTGGCAGCCAGTGAAGGTTTCTCAGCGAAGGTGAGATTGATTCCCATTTTTTTTTCCCAGTCACCAGTCTGGCGGCCGTATTTTGTACGACCTGCAGACGGGAGATTTGGTACTTTGGGAGTCCGAGGTACAGGGCGTTAGCATAGTCCAGTCTGGAATTCACGATTGTTCCCACCACGACTGCTACGTCTTCCTTGGGAATAAATGGAATAAGTCTGCGTAGTAGGCGCAACAGATAGTGCGCTCCGCTGACTACTGACCCTATTTGTGCGTCCATTGTCATGAAGGTGTCAAAGATGACCCCGAGACTTTTGACTTTGGAGCTAGGGTTGATGATTTGCCCCAGAATGGGCGGTGGAGTCCAAGTTGTTACCACTTGACTCTTTCGGCTGGCCTGAAACACAAGGAGTTCTGTTTTAGAACTGTTGAGTTTAAGATAGCTGTTGGTCATCCAGTTGTCAATCAAAGCGAGACAGTTCTCTAAACTTGGATGATGATTCTTTTTGTTGCCGATGCGCAAGTACAGTTGCGTATCGTCTGCATAAGAGTGATAGAGTAGTTCTTGGCTACTGATAATATCAAAGAGAGGGCGAAGATAGATGTTGAAAAGCACCGGTGACAGGGGGGATCCTTGGGGGACTCCACATGACACCGTGCGCCTCTCAGACATGAAAGAACCCAATTTAACTGTTTGTGAACGGTTTTCAAGAAAGGAAGAAAACCATGGTAAATCACCTTCTGCAACTCCTGCTACCGAAGCTAGTCGCATCAGTAACAGTTTGTGATCTACCGTGTCAAAGGCTGCGCTTTAGGAGACAAGATTCTCCTTCGTCTGCGGCCTCGAGGGCGTCGTCCCATATTTTAAGTAAGGCCGTTTCTGTACCGTGTCCAGGACGGAAGCCAGATTGTAATGGATCCAGTAGGTTATGGGTATCTAGATGCTGTTGCAGCTGTTGTACCACTATTTTCTCCATTATCTTAGAGAGAACGTTTAGGCCTGTTATGGGGCGGCGGTGAATCGGGTCCTTGGGATCCAGATTCGTTTTTTTCAGGGTGGGCTGGATTATGCCCTCTTTCAGCATGGATGGCACTATGCCTTCCTTGAAAGACTGATTTATAAGCTGTGTGATGGGTGGTGCCAGAATGTCGGCACAATCCTTCAACAGTTTAGTAGGGATGATATCATTGGGCGATGTGCTGTTCCGCAAGGCACCGATGATATTTTTTGTGGTATCGCTGGAAATAGGCTCCAGAGTGAATTTTGTCGAATGCAGAAAGTTTCTGCGGGAATTTTGAGGCTGATTGACAGCCGGATTGAGGTGGGTATCGTTTTGCAGAATACTTTCCCGGATTCTTTCAATTTTGCTAATGAAAAAATCCGATAGTTCATTACAGAACTCTTGGGTGTCTGAGTTGGGGACTTCAAGACATCCCGGATTCATGGTCTGGGTGACCATTTTGAATAGTTCGCGGGGGCGATTTAGGGAACTGTTAATTGCCATAGAAAAATGATGTTTCTTGGCTTTGAAAATTTCTTTGTGATATCGTGTTGTTATTGCTCTGTAGAAGATAAGATTATCCTCTGCAGGGTTTCTTTTCCAGGCGGCTTCCGCCCTCCTGCGTTCTTGCTTTAGAAGCGATAGCTGGTTGTTAAACCAGCCAGACTTTTTCCTGCGGCTGCCGAATTTGCGTTTCGGTGCTACTAAGTCGGCTGAGTGTAGCAAAGCTGCGTTTATGGCGTCCAGTGTATCAGCGGCTGTTTGCTGAGGCTGGATTGTTTTGATTTTGTTTCTCAAGGTGGATTTGAAGAGTTCCGAGCGGAGCTTCTTCTGAGACCTAACCCAGTGTATTGTCACCGGTTTGGGTGCTTTAGACACTGGGGGGATTTTGGAGATTGTGAACTTGATTGCATGGTGGTCTGTCCATGGCAATGGTTCATTTTCTAAAATGCTTATTTCCAGATTTTGTCTGAAAATTAGGTCAAGTGTGTGACCTGAAGCATGAGTGGGCCCGCATATAAGTTGCTGTAGTCCTAATCCATCCAGGTGATCGATGCAGGCGTCCGCAATGGGATCCTGTGCAGAGTTAGCCCACAGGTTGAAATCCCCAAGTAGCAAAAGATGTTTGCTGTTGAGGGTATAAGTGGATATAAACTCCGTAAATGATGGCAAAAACTGCGATTTAGGCCCAGGTGGCCTATAGCAGAGGAGAATGTGAACAGTCTCCTGGGGGGAAGTTTGGAGCTGAAGAGTAAGGGTTTCCATGAATGGAAGAGGATTTTGCAGGGCTGGTTTAGTGATTGCGATGTGATTCTTATGGATCACCGCAAGGCCTCCTCCTCTTTGCCCTATTCTGTTTTCTGTTATTAGGTGGTAGTTTTCTGGCACCAGTTCATCGAGAATGGTGTTGCAGTCGTCTGAGAGCCAGCTTTCTGTAATAAAGAGGCAGTCTAGATCGTTTTGTAGTAAGAAATCATGGATTTCTAATCGGTGTTTTACTGCCGATCTTGTATTAATCAAAACACATGATATGTGTTTTAATTGTGTCAAGTGGTTAAAATTTTTGCTGATCGATCGTCGATCGACTCTCCAGAGTTGGTCTGTTTTTAAGGCCTTTTTGGTGACGGCTGGTAATGTAGTTGCGAATTGTCTCAGATCCCGAATGGAGTCCGCAGAGTAACGCAAATTACCCATTATTGCCTGTCACTGTGGGGGGGGGGGGTTGATGATTTAATTTACCATTAGAGGGAGGATTCACAGAGTCCTTCCTCTTGATCTTGGTCCAGAGGAAGGCGAAAAAACCCCTGGCAGAGCTGAGCCAATGTGCTGTCACGGGGAAAAATTCCTTCCTGATCCCAGAGGGGCGATCGGCTGTAAAGCCCTGGATCAAGTATCGTAGGGTAGAGGGGGGAAAGAAGGGGTGACAAGTGTCCCTGTTCTGAGGGGATACCAAGGTTCAAGCCTCAGATTTGTCTAGGCAGTGTTCCCTTATTTCTTTTATTAAAAAGCAAATAAAACACTGCTGATTGCTAATTCCTGGAGGACGGGGTCCTCCAGGGATATGGGGGGGAGTTTCTTTCCCAGGATTAGCGCAATTCCGGCTGGATTTATGCCTGGCTGTGGCGCGCCGCTAGGCCGCGGCTGAAGCCGCGGTGTTTCCTAATTCCGGTGGCCGTGAAAGAGTCAGGCCTGGCGCGGATGCGGAGAAAAAACGGCCGCCCGCGCAGTGCAAGAGACGTGCGAGGTGCGGGGCGGTCGTGGGCGATCGGGGGTGGTGGTATGGGGACCGATGTGGGGTTGCAGTAAGCAGTGCCCACAGTTGGAATCGCTGGGGTGGCTGTCCTTACAAGGACGGTTCTCAGCGATTCCGGGGGGATGGACCTGAGAAGCAGGGATAAAGTCTTACCAGTCAGAGAGCTGGTCAGTCCAAAAAGCTGCAGATGGAAAACGGCAGCAAGGCAGCAAGGTGTTAGAAGCGAGCGAAGGCGACGGAGAGGAACCCCTGCCTGTCTGAGACCAGGAGCCACACGTCCTACTGCTAGGGCCGTGCGCCGATTACTGCTGGCCCAGTTCTAGCCCTGGCCGTGCGCAGATTACAGCCCAATAGTTTTCCTGTTCTGTTTTTTGAGGTTTTCTGATTGCTGCAATCTTTTTCTTATTGTATTTGACTCTTCTAGTGGAAAATGTGACCAAAATACCCAACTTTTAATTTGCATTAAATTTAACTAATTTCTTCCAAATCTTTGAAGCCTGGATTCCAAATAAAAATCCTGCAATTTACAGTGCTTACAAACATAAAGCTTAAAAAAAAAAAAAAAGTCATGCATGTGTCCTCTCTACTTTCATCCAGAAGGGAGTTTAACAAAACACGTGACCACTCATTAAAATTAGAAGAAAAGAGGTTTAACCTTAACCGCTTCCATATCGGGCACTTACGCACCTTCCTGCCCAAGCCAAATTTTCAGCACTGTCGCATTTTGAATGACAATTGCGCGGTCGTGCTACACTGTACCCAAACAATTTTTTTATCATTTTGTTCCCACAAATAGAGCTTTCTTTTGGTGGTATTTGATCATCTCTGCGTTTTTTCTTTTTTGCGCTATAAACAAAAGAGCGACAATTTAAAAAAAAAAAAACACAATATTTTTTACTTTTAATTTAATAAATATCAAATTTTTTTTAAAAAAAAACAACTTTTTTTTCCCTCAGTTTAGGCCTATACGTATTCTTCTACATATTTTTGGTAAAAAAAAAAAAAAAAATCGCAATAATCATATATAGGTGATAGATTTATGGCATTTTTATTTTATTATTTTTTTTTACTAGTATTGGCGGTGATTTGCGATTTTTTTACTGTCACCGTGACATTGCGGCGAACACATCGGACACTTTTGACACGTTTTTGGGACCATTCACATTTATACAGCGATTAATGCTATAAATATGCATTGATTACTGTGTAAATGTGACTGGCAGGGAAGGGGTTAACCACTAGGGGGCAAGGAAGGGGTTAATATGTGTCCTAAGATGTGTTATAACTGTAGGGGGGAGGGGACTCTCAAGGGGAGGAGACCGATGTGTGTTCCTCTGTACTGGAAACACACATTGGTCTCCTCACCGCTGACAGGAGGTGGATCTGTGTGTTAACACACACACACACATCCACACTCCTGCCGTGATTACCGACAATCGCGGGCACCCGGCGGCAATCGCGGCCGCCGGGCACCCGCGCCGGGTCACGAGCGTCGCCGTGCGCGCCCCCTAGATCGCCGGACGTCATATGACGTCCACCCGGATCGAGAAGGGGTCCCTGCCGCCGTCATTTCACAATGAGGCGGTAGGGAAGTGGTTAAACTACGTAGAGGGTTCTTTACAGTAAAGCCTCATACACACGATCGGATTTTCCACGGACCAAGCCTCGGACTTTTGTCCGAAGACCATTGGCTGTGAACTTGTATCGCATACAAACGGCAAAGAATTGTTGGCCAGCAAGCACAAAACTATTTGTTTTTTCAGCTCTTTAGCACCACGCTTTGAGCAATGTCTGCTAATATTATGTTATGGTGAGCATTGCTTTTGAGCATGCGTGTTTGTACTTTGGATTTTTTTTTTGTTAAACGATTAGATAAGCACCTGAACGACCATAACATACAGGAATATACAAGGTAATACTGACATACAGTATAATCACACACATAGGTTGGACTTGATGGACTTGTGTCTTTTTTTCAACCTCACCTACTATGTAACTTCTGTTATCTTTTCCAGATCGAATGACTATTGGCAGATGAAGTGGAACCATCTTTGTGGTGTATGAATGGCTGTTTTTTTTCTTGTCATAACTCTTTTACATGACATGCAGAACATTCAAATATATTGCACCACTGTGTGCTCCCATTATACAGCCTTATTCAGGTCTTTAATGCAAAGACAAATCTGCAGCTCATCTGTGCATGGGTTTTTTTCTTTTTCTTTTCTTTTTTAATGATGACCACTTAATTTAACCATTCTGTGTGATCACTTCAGCTTTCATGAAGAAGCCACATTTTATAACGCCATTATTGGCTAAATCCACCTTTCTTACCATGTCACATCCATATCAAGGATGTAATATGATTCCCCAGCCCCTCACCCCTAAAACTGCCCCTACCCCTCTGTGGCTCTGGTCACTCTTTGAATTGTGTGTGAATGAGTGTAGCTCCACCCACACAGCAACATCATCCATTCATAAAGATTTATGAGATTTATAAGATTTGTAGTTCTCAATAGAACACAAGTGCCGTAATTACCACATTTGTAGTCCATTCATACTTCCTGCAGCCCGGCATACGAAGGTCCATACCTAGGTATGGACCATTAGCCACAGAAAGGTTGCAGGATTCTGTGCATTGCACGCACAATCTACTGATCACAGCTGTAATGCTTTGCAGCCTCTTATGGGGAAAAAAAAAGAAAAAAGATATACTGTAAATATATAATTGCACATTTTTTATGGAAATATGATCACATTTACTTTTTTCTTTTTTGCGCAAAAGGTAGACTCAACCTTTAAGGTTATTTAAAAATCTTTCAATTCTAGTGGTACTTTGAGGATCATGCAGTTGGAATAACAGCTTTATCCACATGGATATTGCATTCTCCATGGTCAATCTCTAAAACAGTGGTTCTCAACCTGGGGGTCAAATGATGATTTGCCAGGGGCACAACATCCGTGCAATCTTTAATAATAATAATAATAATAATAATTAATACCAGACCAATTTGCATCAAAATCCTTTACATACGATACTGAAGTACGGACTAATGCCTCGTACACAGACCGTTATTCATGTCATGGAAAAGAAAAACGATTTTTTTCCCCCCTCGACGCGATTTCTCTCAAGCCTGCCTTGCATACACTCGATCGTGAAAAAAAATGCTTGAGCAAAGCGCGGTGATGTACAACACGTACAACGGCACTATAAAGGGCAAGTTCCCTTCGAATGGCACCACCCTTTGGGCTGCTTTTGCAGATTTCCTGTTACCGCTTGTTAGTAAAAGTTTGGTAAGAGACGATTCGCGCTTTTCAGTCTGTTACAGCATGACGAATGTGCCATCTCCATTACGAACATTCGTTTTACCAGAACGAGCGCTCCTGTCTCATAACTTGCTTCTAAGCGTAATGCGTACACACGACCGTTTTTCACAACATGAGATAGAACGACGTGAAAAACTACAAGAAAAAGGAGCAGGTTTTAAATTTTTAATGGCCATTTTTCTCATCGAGAAAATGCTCTGGAGCATACACACGACCGTTTTTCCATGACCAATTAAAAAAAATTGCAATTTAAAAAATTGCATTTTTCTTGTCATAAAAAATGGTCGTGTGTACGCGGCATAAGGCCTCATTAACACTAGAAGTTAGGGAGGGAGTTAGTAAAACTACCCCCCCTGAACTGCTCTGTTTTATGGGAAAACCCCGGGGTGTACACTTGTGAGCAGACATGCATTTTGATATGCATTGATACGCTTTTCAAAACGTTGTTTTGAAGTTAGAGTCTGGAGTGGTTAGAGTCAACAGCTACTTACCAAGGCTTGTTAATACCTGTTGCCAAGGCACCTAAATGCATGATATGTGCATTATGATGCGTTGCCATTGATGTCTATGGACCTCCCAATGCACTTAAAATGCTAAATAAATGGACATGTTGTATTTTTCCCCAAATGCACTGCAGTGCAGCGCTGAGGTTATGGCGCACCAGAACACATGTCTTTTTGTGAATCTCAACAGATGCATTAAAAAGGCAACAGTGTACACAGGCTCTAACTCTCTTAGTAAATCAACCTCAATAACGTGTTCTACATCTGTGCCACCTGTTTACAACAGTATGTTACAACTACATTACACCTATTAGAGACATTGTTGCCAAAAACCATGACATTATCAGAAGCAGCCTTCATTTCCTGCTAGAGGCCTGCAAATGTGAAGCAACTGCTATGAATTACAATTGAAAGCTCTGTGGTTTTGTACACTAGCTAAAAGACTTCCCATTCATCTAAAAATGCAAGACCACAAAGCTCATTCTGATAAAAATCTAAAAACGGTAACTACATTTATCAGATGCACACACCCAAAGCACCTTTTTGACTTCAGCCTTCCTAAGGATGCCCCTAGAGATCAGATAGTGCAAGCCGGATGGGCATGCAAGATCTAACCACTCGAGGGGTACCACAAAAAAAAATTAACATGAGCCTAAGCATACACATTAGGTCAAAAGGGGGGTGGAGAAGCAAGGATGAGTCAAATTTTGCCAGTATCAATTATTACAGAGTGGAATGGCAGAAATCTTTCAAAACTGCCAACCTAGTGTCCATCAGGCCTCCATTGGCCATGCCATGGAATCTTCCTCGGTTTGGCGAACCCAGCGAGAAGTCTGAACCCCAAACTTGGCTCCAAACCACATTGAAGTAAAACAATTTTTTCTGGTCATTTGCCAGGCCAATTAGTAAGCTGCTGTGGGGGGGGGGGCCTGAGGGCATAAAAGCCCCCCCCACCTTCCTTTTTGCAAGGCCTTGTCCCAATGATGAGGGACATAAGTCTGTTCTCCATATTTATTTTCCGAAAAAGAAAGTGTCAGTTTGTGAGGACTTTGGTAACCACCTTTTTATGATGGGGGGGGGGGGCAGATCTCCACCCCCTCCCAAAGCATGAGTATGGGCTAGAAGTGTATTTGTGGCACATGTCATCAGGGTAAAATATGAGCTTGATTTGTCACAATTAGAAAATTCCATAATTGCCCACCCCCCCTCCCCAGTCATAGCTATGACTAAGACCCGTACTGGGCATAAACGCATAAGTGTTTGTCACAATTAGAAAATTCCATAATTGGCCCGAACAAAGCTCATCTTTTACCCCGAAGACGTGCATCGTGAATATACTTCCATAATTGGTCCAGGCGCTTACGCGTTTCTGCCCAGTATGGCTATGACTATTAACACTTTCCCTACCGAGTCATTGTAAAACGACGACGGCGGGAACCCTCCCTCCCTCAGAGTGGACGTCATATGATGTCCTTGCATTCCCGGGCGGCTAGCTCTATTTGTGGGGAAAATAGGGCGTCAATTTTGTTTGGGAGCCACGTCGCATGACCGCGCAAATGTCATTTAAATGCCACAGCGCTGAAAACTAAAAATTGGTCTGGGCAGGAAGGGGGTGAAAATGCCCTGTATGGAAGTGGTTAAGGCCTGAACTGGGCAGAAACGCATAAGTGCTGAGAACAATTATGGAACTTTTCTCAGGCCTTTTTTTCAGATTTTTCACCACCTCTAGCTCAGACCCTTTGGTGCCTGCTCACCACAGTCACATGTAAACACAGAAGTCTGGTTTCTGTGTTTACAAGTGACAGCTCTGCACTCTGCGTGCAACCCCCTGAACTCTGCACTCTGTATGTAATACAATCCTGGTATGTAATGCCCCTTTAAGACCCTCCTACTGTTTGTGAGGTGTGTGTGTGGGGAAGGGAGTTTTGGGGGGTCATGGTTGAGTTCCAGCCCCTATTTGAGAAAAAAAGCCCTGAACTTTCTAATCATAATAAAGCTGATCTTTTATTCTGAAAATGTGTGCTGCAAACATACTTCCATATCTGGTGGATGGCGTGCAGGAGCGACTAGGAAGGACCGTGTCTACATCGTGACAGCTGAAGAAATCGGGGGTTGAGAGGCTCGTCAGCTCCTGATTATTACTAAAGATGTATATGCACAATGTGTGGGCGTTAAAGCCTACCCCTTTTTTCCACTGCACATATGCATTATTTGGGTGGCAAGAAGGTAAACATTGCGCCGGGGATCCTGGATGACATCATTTCAGCAGCTAGAGATTCAAACTGGCCAATCTGTTCAGCAGTTTGGCAAACTGCAAACAAGCTGGGTCTGCTTAAAATGAATGTTCGACCCAAACCTGAATCCCATCTCTAGCCATACCGTAGACAAGATATATTTGCCAGTTCAGGCCGCTGTTATCTCATATCTATGAATATTATTCGATTTTTGAGCCACTTCTGAATTGCGTGTTGCAGTACCCAGAACCTCAAGGAGTCACAGGCAGTCACTATTACACAGGGAGATTTATCAAAACAACCCAATTATGTATAGATCAATTGAGCAGTACAATAGGATTATTCAGTCTATTGTGGCCAGTCACAGCTGCTCTGCAGGATGTCTCTATACAGCTTTCAGGAACTACTTGTTCTGATACATTACACTGCATGTATGACGTGGCAGTGTGACAGTACTGGCAAACACAGGTGACTAGTGACAAATAAGATTACCACTACACATCTCTTGCTTCACAAAGCTCTGCATTCTATTGCTGGCACAAAGCCTTCTGGCATAGACAGCCATAGCAGGAAAAAAAGCCATTCTATTGCAATGATCCTATCACAATGGTTTAGTGCCCCAGAAGTACGTTGGATACAATTTGTCCATGACTCAAATTCTTTTTCAATATTTTATTGAATTTTCAAAAATTATAACAAGCCATGGTTTGCCCACACAGGGGCGACATAGAACACACAAAAAAAAAATAAGAAATAGCGCACGAACACATAATAAAACACCAAGACAACTTATAACCCAGGCCATGGAGGACCAGGTTGAAATTTAGGCCTATGTCATGGACACAAATATCCTTCTGTACCCAAGAGTACAGCAGCTTACATTGTTGGCCTTTATATCGAAAAGCAATGACAGAAAAAGCAAACAGAAGAAAAAGAGAAAGGAAAAAGAGTAGAGAAAAAGAGGAGCCCCAGAAGAGGGCAAGTATCACGGACCCGGGACCCGCCGAAGCAAGATTCCTAAAGCCGACCATAACTGGTCGGGGGCAGGGATGGAAAGGAATAACTTATCCATGGTTCCCATACGTTCAAAAATTTTGCATGCGAATCCTTCAATATACTGGACATCTGCTCATTAATCATCATAGCCGTCATTCTGGATCTCACCCCCTGGAAAGAAACCGACTGGGTCTTCCAGGCCTGAGCAATGTTCCTCTTGGCAGAAATAAAAAGATATGTGGCCAATTTCTGTTGGGGCGCAAATAGGCCCGGTATCGGGCAATGTAAGAGAGCCAGTCGGGCATCCCTACGGACTGTCACATGAAATAATGTCTGTAATAGGCCAAAGACCCTTGACCAAAAGCCGATCAAGCGTGGGCACGACCACCATACATGTAAGTCCATGACTCAAATTCAAGCAGGTAGCATATATGACATGCTAGCAAATTCTATGAGGTCACAGATCTGTATTGCGCTAAACATCACAGACACTAGATCAGGAGTCTCCAAGCTATGACCTACTGGCCAAATTCAGACTGCTGCAAGATTTTATTTGAGCCCTCTAAAGTTAGGGAGACTGAGGGGGACCCCGATTCATTTAAATTTGGGGGCAGCTCAGCATGGACGGTGGAAGATTTCAACTGATAGAAAAGAAGAGATGAGATATCAACACAAGGGACACATTCTACTGACTAAGTTATGTTGTGATCTTCTGATTTTTCTGTTTGTTTTTTTTTGTCTGCACCTAGGCTTTAAGGGTAGCCATAAATACATAGGTTTCTCACTTTCTCCAAGCGGAACAAGAGAAATATGTGTGTGTGTGTGTGTGTGTGTGTGTGTGTGTGTGTGTATATAACTAGGCTTAAAATGGATGTAAACAGCCTCAGATGATAAGCAGGGATGAAACAAATCTCCCTACATAAGTTTTACATGTACAGTGGAACCTCGGATTGCGAGTAACGCGGTTAACGAGTGTTTCGCAATACGAGTACTGCATTTTAAAAAATCGTGACTCGGGATTGCGAGTGTTGTCTCGCAAAACGTGCATGGATTCAGGCCAAAGCGGTGTGCAGTACCGATTTTGGCCTGAGGTGGGGGGGGGGCGCCGGAGCCGAGCAGAGCCGAACGTCGCCGATCACAGCCGATTGGCGCTGTTCAGAACTGCACGAAAAGGCTCAAGGACAGCACTGCTGACCTTGGTAAATTACTAGGTTCATGGAGATGATTGATCTTTCCAAGAGCCCAATATAAGTATACTACCCTCTTATGACCTTCCTGTTTGAGATTTGTTTCTCAAAGGATAAAAAATATTTATAAGTAACAGTTTATTATCCTTTCAACTTTCCGGTTTTAAATACATGGGCAGGCTTTGTAGAACCAATACCATCCAGCAACTGCAATGTCTCACCAACTTTCTTATTACAGACAATTAACCTCTGCATTATATTTATTCTTATTGCAGAGGTCACCAGTTACAGCAGTACAATCTCTCCACTGCGATTAATCTGGTAAGACGCAACAACTTCTGAATTAAAACAATCTGATATATAATAAAACAATACATAAAAAATATTAATAATCCCCTTTTTTTCAGGGGAGATTTATATTATTAAATTACACACCATTCTTACAGGGCCCAGCGGAGGCTGGCTCCAGTAGTGCTGCAGGGGACCTGAGGTGTCTGCCAGGCGACATTTGAATTCTATCCATCAACACTTGGTTGCACCAGTAAACCTAGATTACAATGCTGCTCATCTTCTTTGTTTTTAACGCATTAATGGAATGATCTGTCGATAGAATAGCTTCAAAGTTGCGAGTATTGAGAAGTTGCCACTTCTTTACTATTGATTACACTTTGGATAGTGATGGATTCGTTATGCTGATTGTTTGTTATACGCATTATAGACAAATGGCTGATTCTTCTTCACACCCCTGAGGAAAGAGAGGCATCTCTCGGAAACGTCAGGTATCATTTGGAGAATCACGTCTCACAACGATTTTTTGCACTTTGATTCTAATTGTATTCTAGTCTGTATTCATTCCATATACTGCCAATTTTTTTTAACATATTTTGCTTTGTATTTGTATAATAAACAATATTTATTTTTTACATATATTTTTCCACAATGTTGTTCATATCCTTGTGCCTTTAAAGTCCAGTCAGGGGACCTATCGCTCTTTCTTGTACTTTGGGTTACGAGCATTCTCCTGGAACGGACTATGCGTGGAACCGAGGTTCCACTGTATATCTGCTGTCTTTAGCTTTATATATTCTTTAGAAAGTTCAGATCCTGTTAGGATTTTCTGTTCCTGTTCAGCACTGCAGTGAAGCCTGGGTATTCAGCCAAGACAGCTGATTTGAGAAAAGGCATTGAATAGTTCAGCACTCCGCTAATCTATTTAAAGCATCCTCCTCAACACAAAACTCAGGCTGCTTTTATCTCAATTGAGGGGGGAACTTGTCAGAAGTTATTAGGCTGATAACAAAAGAACGGAGCAGGAGAAAGCCACAGGACATAGTGCTTTGAAGAGAGATAAGAAAATACTACAAATATATGTGCCCGGCTTAAATTTCATGAATCAGGTTTACATCCACTTCATGGTACACACAGCAAGGAAATCTAAATGGGTTAATTCACTATGCTAAATAGTGTGGATTGAGGAATCTCCATTGTTGGCCATTGTATTCAGAAAGCCATGACACTTGTAGTTGTCTGAATACCTGAATACTGACTGTATCTAACAGGATATAGTTCACTGTATCCTCCAATTTTTTTTATTGAAATCGCACATTACCAACAAGTGACCGTAGGTTAGGGACAGATGATCACCTCTTTATGCAAACAGTGAGGGCAAAGTTATCCTCCTTCTGGTGAAATGTAAATCAGCCTAAGACCTCATTCACATGGGCAAAAAGTGCCCTCCTGCAGATTCCTGTGGCCAATATCCCAGGTGTTCTGATCACTAGTGGCTATTCAGCCTGTCCAACTGAATGACAGGCTGAAAGGAGCTACACATGGCTATCAGCGTGTATCTGTGCATCCAGCAGTTAACCACTGTTGGGGACAGATGTCCATGCATGGATTCAGGTAGATTGCATCCAGGGGAGAACATCTATCCCTAACTACAGGTTATCATTGGATGTGCACATACCTGTGCATATATGCTTACAGGTGTGGACAGCTGCAACTTCTGTCAGCCTGCCATTGAGTAGTACAGGCTGAGCAGCTGCAGGTATTGGCTGCAGAGGAACACAGGCATATGCTTCATCGGTGGGGGAGGCAATAGGCCACAGCACAGCACTCAGGATGGCGCAGGAATAACTTTGCGCCCCTCTAAATGTTGCACCCGGGACAAGTGCACCAGCTGCCCCCCCCCTTCACGCTACACCACTGCCTAGTTCAGTAACTCAGGAAATATTAAAGCGGTAAGGGCCCATTCAGACGGGCTGCCACCAGCATTTGGGGAAATTCAAAAAAGCTGCTGTTCCACTTTTCTGACATTATTTCCTCTTGTCAAGGTATTGTCCAAAATTCATGAAGCATTTGCAACACTTTTGGTTCTGACAGCGACCCATGCACCAAATTCAGGTAGTTCTGAAATGTACCATTTTTACATCGTGTTGCGCCGAATGCGCCAAATGTGAAAGTGCTGCTAATTAAGACCAACTCTCTTTTGGTGTACAGAGAGAAAAACTGGCTCAGACAGATTTTGTGAAATTGACGCTCATGCATTCTAAAAGGTGGTGCAGCATAAGACAAATTCAAGTACAAGTTCAAAATAGGTATATGAATTTGGTGCATTCTTCACCACCTTTAGAATGCGTAAGAGACACTTCTGCCAAGTCTGCGCCAGTCCTTATGAATTCCAGGGATTGTGTACAGCCGTGAGGAAAGGTTTGTACCCTTGGCGCCGTGGATGTTTATATCATACCAGTGGTTACACGTGACTAGAGATTCTGACTGGCCCTGGATGCAGACAGTTTGCGGTTCTGGATGCACGCACACTGGACTCTCGTTTGATATGGCCACAGCACAGTGTGTTGATGCATCCAAAGGCAATGTTTGACGCTGCTGTCTAAATAACTGTCTGAATGAGCCAAGTCAACAACCAGGCAGTCATTTCCAAAAATAAGATCAATAGCCCAATATTTCTCCACACAGCTTTACTGTGACGTTACCATGAGAATACCAAAAACGGTCTGGTGTTCATCGCCACTATTTCAGACGTCTTTACACCTATACAGGAGCAAAGAAAACAGGGGCGCGCGTGTGTGTTTGTGTGTGTCTTCACACTCCAAAAATATCAGGGTCAACGTAATAGTGATAAAATATTTCAGTTTCAATAGTGCTGAGTTTGAATGACTCAGGTGACAGAAATTCCTGTACAGCCTCACCTCAAACTAAAATGTTCCACGTCAGTACAGAGGAAAGAGACAAAAGGCAGCAAACAGTTGGGTGTGAACTGGCAATGTCACTGCCCCTCCAATAATGGTCACAATGGGAATACGAGTGTGAGCTTTACTGACACTTTTCACAAGAAGCTTTGAGGTTTTAAAACACCCCAAGAAATCGCACCCTGTTAAATGGTGTGCACTGTACCACACGATTACAGATTAGAGAACCTGCAAGATTTATATGAAGCACTGCTGCGCGTAACTGTAGGCTGGCCTGCATACACACACTGTGAGGTAAATCGAGCATTCTTATCTTATATGTGACGACTAGGAGTGACCACAATGATCAAAGTGCACCAAGCATATAATCACATTTCCCTGTCAGAACAATAGCAGAGGCTTGTTAGTAGTTGCTATGTGCTACTAGAGTTTTCCCCAAACCATAAATTACTATAGTGTCCAGCCAAAAGTTGTGGAAAAGTCAGGCGAGAGTTTTAATTGCTCTGAGCCTCTTTTGGAAATTTCCCCTCACTTCCCCTATATGGTGGCCATACCATCTGTTGGCGGAGATTTCCCCTTACTTTCAGTATATAGTGGCCATACATGCTGTTGGAGGAGATTTCCCCTCACTTTCCATATATAGTGGCCATACAGGCTGTTGGAGGAGATTTCCCCTCACTTTCCGTATATATAGCTGCCATACATGCTGTTGGAGGAGATTTTCCCTCACCTTTCCGTATATGGTGGCCATACACACTGTTGGAGGAGATTTCCCCTCACTTTCTCTACAATACATTGTGGCCATACACGCTGTTGGGAGATTTCCCCTCACTTCCTTGATATGGTAGCCATACATGCTGTTAAATATCGAATAGCCATGACTTCCCTTACAATTGATTTAAGACTTGTTCACACAGGCCTACTAAAACGTACACCTGTGTGAGGGCCGTATTTGCCCACATGGGGATGCAAAGGTGTGTTCCCTGCATCCCCAATTATGATTGTAAGTTATGATCATTACTGCATCTTAATTATCAATCAAAATCCACTGTGGAATATCAATTGAATGGGTTGTTGACTATAGATTGATGATTCTTACTAGGGGAGACCGGTCGTAAAATAAATGGATCATATATGGGAGGTGTGCCATCATTGGATGTGATGGAAAAGGTCTTAAAATGTCAATAGCAACATAATCCACTGGGAAAAGGCGCAGGCTAGAAGATCCAACACCATTTTGCTTAATTTCCTGTCCCACTAACAATGCTGTCACCATGACAGGAAGTTAAGGGGAAATTACCCCTTTGGAGCCACATACGGCGATAAAAAACAGAAGCTGGCCATATACTTTATCCTGCAGGCTGGATAAAAAAAATAAAAAATAAAAAAATAAAGTTTTTTTTTTATCAGATTCCCCTATCTATGCTAAACAGCAAAGATTGGGAAGGGGGTGTTGGGCCAGGGGTGTAGGGGGGCAGACAGGGCCACCCAAGTATTTTGGCCAGTTTATCAGGAAATGGACATTTGAACAGTGTATGGGCAGCTTTACTCTCCCCTATTGTGTCCACAGCTATACAAACAGAAGTGTGGCCATTCATATAACTAAGCGCAAGTGAAGAGGTGCTTTTTGTAGCGTTTAGGCTGGCCATGGATGGTGCGAGTTTCTTTCCTGTAGCTACGGTTTGCGAGAAAGAAATGTAAAGGGGAGAGGATGCGCTGTACATCTAATCCTACAGATACAACAGGTCCTTTTGAGGGCAATCATAATGCTGATGCCGCCCACGATGAAATTGAGTTTGACACCCTTGCCATAGACTTTAGGGGCTTGTTCACACCATGTCCACTGAGCTGTCATCTCTGCACACAAACCACAGCACATGTATGGTGTGAACTGAGAACATAGAAAACACTATACAGGTGCCATGGTGTGCACAAAAACGCAGCTTAATGGTGTGAACAAGCACCCAAAAAAATAAAAAATGTAAATAAAAACGTTAAAATTACGTGTTTTTCAGGCACACTCATTTTACAAATCCATGGGGCCAAAAAATGCACAAATTGGTTCCAGTACAGTACTACAAATCATGCATTAAAAATAAATAAATAAAAACACGTCCCAAAAAAATAAATAAAAAAATGCCTTAAATCATCCATCTATGCTTATGCTGAATGTGGATGGAGGCTTAACTCTAGTTCACACTGAATGCGACTTGTCTGACATCTTTACGACTTCATGCACAGATGCTTATGCACGTCACATCTGAAATCGCAAAAACATAGTGCAGGAACAATCAGCGCAGCACCACAAAGTCGGAGTCACACCAGTGTGAACGGTTCCTTTGCTGACAATAGGGTGCGACTTGTCATGTAATTTGGAAGTGTCAAATCACGTGACAAGTCACATTGGTGTGAACTGGGGCTAAGTCACAGAAAAAACATAGCTGTCATATTTCTCAAAAAGCAGATGGGTACGGACACTATTATTATTATGGAGAAGTTGAACACTTTTAGGCCTCATTCACACTAGTGTACCAATCCCTTTACCTGTGCGATTGTTTTCACCCGCGTGAGATGCACAGGTGTTCTGTACAGACATCTCTCCAAACGCATTTTGGAAGTGTACATCCGGGTGGGTCGGATTAGATGAGGATGCAGACAGGCTGCGCTCTGATCTGTGCAGGAGACTTGCAAGGATTAAACTCTGGGATGTAATTGGAGAAGATCCGCGCAGGTCATCCACCTGTCATTGATCTGAACAGGCTGCCTGCAGGAGTCTATATGGATCACCTGCGCAACCTATGTGGGCACACATTGATACGCCAATGTGAATGAGGCCTTATTGCAATATGCGCGCTAAAACGCATTAGTAAAATTGGGTCCTGATCTTCCCCAAAAATTGTTGGCATGTAGAATTTGTATGCAGCAAAAAAAAAAAAAAAAAAAAAAGTTGATCATTGCCTCCACATTACTGGTATAGTTTACGTTACTGTAAAGCTGGCCATATACTATACGATTGCCTTCAGATCGACCATTACCTATGTAGAGGGGCCTACAAGTGATGAATTGTTTAGGTATCATTTTGGAAAATCTAAAAAAGAGGTTGTACAATCAGATTGTAAAGTATATGGGCAGATTAAAGCTCACATGTCTACTTCTGGTCACATTCATTCAAAAACAGCAAAGAAAAGTATGACGAGTGCAGAAACTCTGAGCAGACAGATCTCAATCTGACTTGTAGGACATGTCAGCCTGAGGATCGGGGGATTTCCAGCGATCACCGACTCAGCACAGTGACTAATGTCCGGCAATAAGAAGAGGGGGAGGAGGATCGGTCATTCTCTGCCGGTCTATGGGGTTGCTAAGCAAACAATGCACAATAGACACTTGTCATAGCGATCACTTATATTGAATGAACACACACTATGCAACATGTGAGACAGATGAGCGCTAGATAGCCCCATCATACAATGAGAGCACTCACACCTCCACTCATCGGAGATCACAAAGTTCTAACATCGGATGGGATGGTCCGGTAACCCATCGGTGTGATGAGGATCGGAGATCGGCTCTTACCTTATATCTGTGTGATCGGAGATCGGATGGCTCTGCGATCGGAGATCGGACGGCTCTGTGATCGGAGATCGGACGGCTCTGCGATCGGAGATCGGACGGCTCTGTGATCGGAGATCGGACGGCTCTGTGATCAGGAGGACACAGGCACACTTGTGCTGTCACTGAGCGGAGACGACTGATTCAGGAAATGTACAGCGATCACTGGGGAAGGAGGTGCACAGCGATCAGTGATGAAGGAGGTGCACTACACACTCCTCGGTGATCAGTGATGAAGGAGGTGCACTACACACTCCTCGGTGATCGGTGATGAAGGAGGTGCACAGTGATCGGTGATGAAGGAGGTGCACACTCCTCAATGAACAGCACACAGGAGGAGTCTCCCTCCACACACAGTGATACCTGCACACAGAGGAGCAGGGGGGAGGGGACAAGGATCACACTGAACAGGTGTATTCTAGAAGGAGGAGGGAGAACAGGATCCCCCAGGTCCTAGAGATGTGTACACTGCCTGTAACATCAGCCTCTCCATCCATCACCACACCATCCATCACCACATCATCCACACTAGTCTACCTCCCTATTAAACTGAAGACACAACTTGATTTTGGTTAGTTGAGGGGATAGAACAGTGGTGGCCAGCTGGAAAATTATAGTGCAGATTCCGACACCTCTAGAGGGCCACATAATAGTAGCACATTTCACATCTCAGTGCCCAGCATTGCTGTCAGGGGGGAATAATAACCCCCAGCATTGCTATCAGGGCATGTAATAATAACCCCCCAGCTTTGCTGTCAGTGGACACAATAATAACCCCCAGCATTGCTGTCAGTGCATGCAATAATAACCCCAGCATTGTTGTCAGCGGACGCAGTAATAACCCCCAGCATTGCTGTCAGTGCATGCAATAATAACCACCAGCATTGCTGTCAGTGCATGCAATAATAACCCCCAGCATTGCTGTCAGTGCATGCAATAATAACCCCCAGAATTGCTGTCAGTGCATGCAATAATAACCCTAAGCATTGCTGTCAGTACATGCAATAATAACCCCCAGCATTGCTGTCAGTGCATGCAATAATAACCCTAAGCATTGCTGTCAGTGCATGCAATAATAACCCTAAGCATTGCTGTCAGTGCATGCAATAATAACCTCCAGCATTGCTGTCAGTGCATGCAATAATAACCCTCAGCATTGCTGTCAGTGCATGCAATAATAACCCTTAGCATTGCTGTCAGTGCATGCAATAATAACCCCCAGCATTGCTGTCAGTGCATGCAATAATAACCCCCAGCAGTGCATGCAATAATAACCCCCAGAATTGCTGTCAGTGCATGCAATAATAACCCTAAGCATTGCTGTCAGTGCATGCAATAATAACCACCAGCATTGCTGCCAGTGCATGCAATAATAACCCCCAACATTGCTGTCAGTGGGCCATATTCTGAGTAAAGTTACGATGGAGTATCTCAGGATACTCCATCGTATCTCTCTTTTTTGGCCAGTGTATCTATGCGAGTGATTCTTAGAATCATTTTCGCTTAGATACGCTGAAGATCCGACATGTGTAAGTCACTTACACTGTCGGATCTTAAATGTAATTACTCCACCGGCCGCTAGGTGGCGTTTACGTTCAGGTCTCATTTGTTTATGCAAATGAGCCTGATACGCCGATTCCCGAACGAATTTGCGTCGCGTAACCGTCGCTTATGTCGTTTGCGTAGGCGTAAGGTTACCCCTCATATAGCAGGGGTAACCTAACGCCAGTCCCACGTAGGCCATGTTAAGTATGGCGTCGGGTCCGCGTCGTGTTTTCCCGTCGGGTACGTCGTTTTACTAAGTCGTTCTTGAATACGACTTTACGTCAATGACGCACACGTCGGTGTCATTGACGTTTTACGCCGAGAACTGGAGCATGCGCACTGGGCTATTTTAAGCCCGGCGCATGCGCAGTTCGTTAGAATCGGGGGCGCTCTTAATTTAAATAGAAGCCGCCCCCTTGGATATACGCGGGGATACGCCGGGCCAATTACACTCCGCCGCCCCAAACTACAGAGAAAGTGTTTGGGGAATACAGCACTTGCTCCTGTAGGTTGGGGTGGCGGAGTGTAAATGGCTTACGCGCCGCCCGCCTACTTTCTTTAAGAATATGGCCCAGTGGACGCAATAATAACCCGCAGCATTGCTGTCAGTGGACGCAAAGATAACCCTTAGTATTGTTGTCAGTGGATGCAATAATAACCCTTAGCATTGCTGTCAGTGGACGCAATGATAACCCTTAGTATTGTTGTCAGTGGACGCAATAATAACCATTAGCATTGCTGTCAGTGGCTGCAATAATAACCCCCAGCATTGTTGTCAACGGACGCAGTAATAACCCCCAGCATTGTTGTCAGTGGATGCAATATTAACCCTCAGCATTGCTGTCAGTGGACGCAATAATAACCTGCAGCATTGCTGTCAGTTGAAGCAATAATAACCCCCATCATTGCTGTCAGGGGGGAAGAATAACCCCCAGAATTGCTGTCGGGGGGAATAATAACCCCCAGCATTGCTGTCAGGGGATGCAATAATAACCCCCTAGCTTTGCTGTCAGTGGACACAATAATAACCCCCAGAATTGCTGTCAGGGGATGCAATAATAACCCCCCCAGCATTGCTGTCAGTGGACGCAATAATAAACAGCATTGGTGTGGTTGGATTGAGTAATAACCCCCAGCATTAGTGCCAGTGGACACAATATTAACCCCCAGCACTGGTGCCACAGATTCTATAATAACCTCCAGCATTGGTATCAGTGGATGCAACAATAACCCCCAGCATTGATGTATGTCTTAAGCCTAATACACACAATCATTTTTTTTTTTTTAACCCAGCGAGCTGAAGGAAAAAAAACAATCCAATGTTAGTGCAGTGATCTCCCTACTGAGCTATTGTGTTATGACAGGGGGACATTGACTGCAATCGCTGACCGGATGCCAATCAGAAGGCGCAATACTAACCCCCAACATTGCTGTCAGGGGGGAATAATAACCCATAGCATTGCTGTCAGGGGGCGCAATAATAACTCCCAGCTTTGCTGTCAGTGGACACAATAATAACCCCCAGCATTGTTGTCAGGGGATGTAATAATAACCCCCCAGCATTGCTGTCAGTGGACGCAATAAACAGCATTGGTGTGGTTGGATTGAGTAATAACCCCCAGCATTAGTGCCAGTGGACACAATATTAACCCCCAGCACTGGTGCCACAGATTCTATAATAACCTCCAGCATTGGTATCAGTGGATGCAACAATAACCCCCAGCATTGATGTATGTCTTAAGCCTAATACACACAATCATTTTTTTTTTTTTTAACCCAGCGAGCTGAAGGAAAAAAAACAATCCAATGTTAGTGCAGTGATCTCCCCACTGAGCTATTGTGTTATGACAGGGGGACATTGACTGCAATCGCTGACCGGATGCCAATCAGAAGGCGCAATACTAACCCCCAACATTGCTGTCAGGGGGGAATAATAACCCACAGCATTGCTGTCAGGGGGCGCAATAATAACTCCCAGCTTTGCTGTCAGTGGACACAATAATAACCCCCAGCATTGTTGTCAGGGGATGTAATAATAACCCCCCAGCATTGCTGTCAGTGGACGCAATAAACAGCATTGGTGTGGTTGGATTGAGTAATAACCCCCAGCATTAGTGCCAGTGGACACAATATTAACCCCCAGCATTAGTGCAACAGATGCTATAATAACCTCCAGCATTGGTATCAGTGGATGCAACAATAACCCCCAGCATTGATGTCTTAAACCTAATACTGTACACACAATCTTTTTTTTTTTAACCCCGCGAGCTGAAGGAAAAAAAACAATTTAATGTTAGTGCAGTGATCTCCCCACTGAGCTATTGTGTTCTGACAGGGGGGACATTGACTGCAATCGCTGACCGAATGCCAATCAGAAGACTTTTTCATACCCCTTCGACAAAAGCCAGACATCCGGACAGCTTCTGTCTGTCTGACAGCCATACATGCAGGCTGAATGTTGGCCGGGTTCCATTGAACCAGCCGTTACCACCCAATATTCAGCATATGTGTACAGGGCTTTAGGACGCAATAATAACCCCCAGCATTGGTGTCAGTGAGCACAATAATAACCCCCAGCATTGGTGTCAGTGAACACAAAAATAACCCCCAGCATTGGTGTCAGTGAACTTGGTATAACCCCCCAGCACTGGTATCAGTGAGTGCAATGATAACCTCTAGCATTGTTTCCAGTGGACACTGTAAAACCCCCAACATTGGTGTCAGTGTACGCAATAATTACCCTCAACATTGGTGTCTTTGAATTCAATAATAACCCCCAGCACCGGTGTCAGTGGACACAGTAATAACCAGCAACATTAGTGTCAGTGTACGCAATAATTACTCCCAGATCTGGTGGCAGTGGACACAATAATAACCCCCGGTACTGATATCAGTGAATGCAATATTAGCCCCCCAGCACTGATGTTAGTGAACACAATAATAACTCCCAGCATTGATATTAGTGGACACAATAATAACCCCTAGCATTGGTATCAGTAGACACAACTACCCCCAGCACTGGTGTCAATAAACGCAATAATAGCCCCCCACATTGTTGTCAGTGAATGCAATAATAGCCCCCAGCGCTGGTGTCAGTGGATGCAATAATAAGCCAGAGCATCAGTTGCAGTGGATGCAGTAATGGTCCCAGCATTGGTGTCAGTGGGCACAATAATAACCCCCAGGACTGGTATCAGTGGGTACACTAACAGCCCCTCCAGGATTGGTATAATTGAATGCAATAATAGCCCCCAACACCAGTGTCAGTACTGTTCGCAGTGCTAAACCTTTCATCCAATTTCTAAATTGCTGCTTTTGTAAATTGCGAAAGCCAAATAAAGAAATAGTAGTGGTAAAAAAGCACTTTTTTACAGTTCTCCTTTAAGGGGGGCGTGGTAGGGGTGTGTCCTATGCCTACGTACCTTTGCTAATAGGTGTCCCTTATTCCCATCACAGAAAGTTGGGAGGTGTGCAGGTGACTTTACATCTGCTGCCGAAAAAGTCAAGCTGAGCTCTTCTCCACCATTGCTGAACATAGTGCTGTTTATTGTATGTAGCTATTACTTTTAATTACGGTGTATTACAGAGCTCACAGTGGCTGAGTCACTTAGTAAGGGAAATTGTTTCAGAAGTGAAGGGAAATTTTACAACACAAATATAAATAAATACATTTAGAACTGTTTTAATCATCCCCAGTTCTAAAATGGAAAAAAAAAAGTTTAGTGTTTTTCAGTATACTTAGCCTTTCATTATTTATGGCAGTTGCTCTGTGTTTCTTTATTAATGTGTAGTATAACCAATACTTTTTTGTTTAGCAGAGAATAGGGAAGGATTTAAAGGAGAAGTATAGCCAGAGCTATTTTTGGCAATACTCCTCCTGTAGGTTACAGGAGTGCAGTTTGTTCTGCACTCCTGTGACCCGTTTTCAGCTGACAGCGGGCTAAAGTCTGCTGTCAGCTGACATCACTATAGTTGGGATTCCACCCAGATGCCTGGACCGGCACCTAGCTCAGCCTCTCAGCTACACACTGAGAGCCTGAGTCAGCCCCTTCTGCCCCCTCCACAGCCCTGCGCTCCATTGAGCACTGAAGGGGCAGAACAGATAGCCGAGGGAGAACTGAGCGATCAGAGGTGTTTGATCGCTCAGTTCTCGCTGTTTTTTTTTTTTTATAAGTCCATACTTCTCTTTTAAACCCCTGGCAGGTTATGGTGCCCAGAGACAAAACAGGTAGTTAGAGCAAACCTCTCAAAGTCAAAAGAGCTCCCCTTTTATACTAGCCTCACATGATTTTGTTTTCTCTTGCTCACATGCTGAACAAGAGCATATCATTTGATTCTACCTTCCACCCTAAACAGTGTAAATGGAGAAATATCCCCTGCCAGCTATGGTATTCACTAGTCAGCAGCTGCAGCACATGTGGCTGCCTGAATACCCAAACAGTGATTGAATCTGATAGAATACAGTTTCTGTTCGGCTGATATTTTTCCGCCAGCTAAGTCGTTTTTAAATTGACTTTTGTTGAGCCAGATGGTGCTTAGAAGACCACTCTCAGATTGAATTGAAATCAAATCAGCAGGAAAAAAATGACATTTTGGCTTTCTATGGTCAGCCTTAGACAGCAGCCCCAGGTGTAGGCGTCTTTTTCCAAGGACAACTGTATAATTCTGGATTTCCTTCCACTTTAGTCTTTGGTGACAATGGTCACTAATATAAGGGTAAAACTCCTCAATGGGGGCATTCAATGGGGGCACTCACAGAAAAAAAAGTTTAACCCTACCACACCCTATCAAAAACTTTAAAGAAAGACTCCCATCAACATTTTAATTTTTTTTAAAAAAACCCAGGGTTCTGGTTGTTCTGATTGGTATCCCTGGGTTGCAGATTATAAGCTTCTCTCCATTTGTGTTAGAGCTGGCTGTAGTCCACCCAGTCTGAAGCCCAATTTATGGGTGTTCCGGTAGGTAAAGGTACAGCCAGCACTGAGCACCTGCTTTCTCTCTAAGCTGACTGTTCTTTTATATTATGAAAGAACAAGGGCGCTGTGGGACTGTATCATAGAGCTGCTGCTAGTAAACATAAACAGCACTGGCAACTCTATCACACAACGCTGCTTGTTCATTCACAATTGTAATAGATCATGTAGTGCTGCATGGGCTGTGTGATCTATGCGACAGCTTTTCAATATACATAGCCCCATTGTATAGATCACACAGTCCTGGCAGATAGATCATACAGCCCGGCAGATACATCACACAGCCCCGGCAGATAGATCACAATGCCGGGAGATAGATCACACAGCCCCGGTAGATAGATTACACAGCCCCTGTAGATAGATCACACAGTCCCAGCAGATAGATCACACAGCCCCGGCAGATAGATCACAAAGCCCTGGCAGATAGATTACACAATCTTGGAAGATAGGTCACAAAGCCCCGGCAGATAGATCACAAAGCCCTGGCAGATAGATTACACAATCTTGGAAGATAGGTCACAAAGCCCCGGCAGATAGATTACACAGCCCCGGCAGATAGATCACACAGCCCCGGGAGATAATTCACACAGCCCCGACAAAGCCCCGGGAGATAGATTACACAGCCCCGGCAGATAGATCACACAGCCCCGGCAGATAGATCACAAAGCCCCGGCAGATAATTCACACAGCCCCGACAAAGCCCCGGGAGATAGATTACACAGCCCCGGCAGATAGATCACACAGCCCCGGCAGATAGATCACAAAGCCCCGGCAGATAATTCACACAGCCCCGACAAAGCCCCGGGAGATAGATCACACCGCCTTGGCAGATAGATCACACAGCCCGAACAGATAGATCACATAGCCTGGCAAATGCATCACAAAGCCCCAGCAGATAGATCACAATTCCCAGGAGATAGATCACACAGTCCTGGCAGATAGATCACACAGCCCGAGCAGCTAGATCTCACAATCTCGGCAGATAGATCACACGGCTCTGGCAGATAGATCACACAGCACCGGCAGATAGATCACACAGCCCCGGCAGATAAATGACACAGCCCCGGCAGATAGATCACACAGCCCCGGCAGATAAATGACACAGCCCCGGCAGATAGATCACACAGCCCCGGCAGATAAATGACACAGCCCCGGCAGATAGATCACAAAGCCCCGGCAGATAGATCACACAATCTTGGCAGATAGACTACGCAGTTCTGGGATATCCTTGGGATGCCCTGATGAGTCAGCAAAACGTTGCTCACCGGCGTTTTTTTAACGTTTTGATCCATTAAAAAAAAAAACACTAACGTGGAAAAACGCTAATAAAGGCTAAAAAACTCTACTGCAAAAACATTGAAAAAAGTTCAAAAACTCACTGGAAAAATGCTGACGTTTTTATTACGTTATTGTAACATCCAGTGTGCATGAAGATTTACAGTTGTATATAAAATGCACTAATTATCTATCAAAAAGTGTTTCCAGGTGCTAAACCTTTCATGAAGTTTCTAAATTGCTGCATTTGTAAATTCCAAAAGCCAACATAAAAGGAATGGTAAAAAAGCGCTTGTGGGTTTAACTAATATTTTTTTTTAATTCTCCTTTAATTGGGGCGTGTCAGGGGGTGTCCCAGAATGTTGGGAGGTATGCAATATAGTGTATTTCTCTTACATTTAAACATTAAAAAAAAAATCTGCCTCTCCTAGCAGCTTTTGGTTTCTTTCTTCTTCCTAGAAGCACAATAATACACTTATACAGATCAAATGTTCTCTTTACAACCGAATAGTATAACGTGATCCTTGTATCTTTGGAAAGACAATGGCTGCCTAATGACTATATTCCTACAGTCATATTTACAAGGCCTGATAATACCCATATTTTATGCAGAGGTTTATTAAGCTGGATGAATTGTAGGTATGGTTGAGTGGCTCCATGAGAAGCATGGCCTAACATAGCATACAGAAGTGGAATGCCTCTGGCACCATGTCATTCTGGTTTATTATGACACATGTTGAGTATAACAACATAAGTGGAAGTCATTAGAATGAGAACAGCTCATAATAGAGTATGCATTAGTTTTCTTCACTTGCTATTGAGGTTAATGCAAAGTATGTTGCTTTGCAAATGAGCATTCCATGGATAGTTTATTTATGAAAAACAGCACAACTATATTTAACAGCAGCACTTATAGTAGACGTCTTGCACATTTTACTTTGTAGCATCCTTTATTTCCTTCATGATGTGCCATACTATTAATAAACAGTTTACTTCAGGGTTGTTGTGGTTGATGTACAGCAACCTTTAATTACACATGAAATAAAATAAAAAACCTGTGTCCTAGTGACCAGGGCCGGACTGGCCTACCAGGATAACGGGAAATTCCCTGGTAGGCCGTCTGCCCTGGGGCCGCTTTGAGTTGCGGCAGTGCTCCCTGAGTCCCCTCTCTCCTGCTCCTGTGTATCACGGAGCTGGCTGCCGGGTCTGTGTTCGGCGGCGGAGGCGCTGTAACACGGTCCCGCGCCCCTAGACCAGCTTGTGTGATAGTAGATAGAATCAGTGTTCAGCCTATCACAGGAGCAGGTCTAGGGGGGCGGGACCGTGTTACAGTGCCGCCGCCAAACACAGACCTGACAGTCAGCTCCGTATGGAGCTACCCGCCTGTGTGCCTGGATGGGAGGATCGGCAGGGGGGCCGCACATAGAGGAAATTAGCTTTCTATATTCCTCCATGCAGCCACTGAATGCTTGCAGGAGTGAGAAGTGGAGAATCAAGCATTCAGCGGCTGTATGGAGGAATATAGAAAGCTAATTTCCTCTATATGAAGCCCCCCTGCCGATCCTCCCATCCAACTTCTTTTGCTGGCATTTCTCTTTGTGCTCCCTAGCTCCTACCCAGTGCTCTCCTCCGCCACCTAACTCTCCCCCCCCCCACAGTTCTCTCCACCCCTGTTCT
Source organism: Rana temporaria (assembly GCF_905171775.1). NCBI lineage: Eukaryota > Metazoa > Chordata > Amphibia > Anura > Ranidae > Rana > Rana temporaria. The sequence goes on along the minus strand of NC_053490.1, from coordinate 117,678,378 downwards.
TTATGCCCCCCTGCTCTCCAGCCACCATCCCAGTGCTCTCCACTCCCCCCCCATTGCTCCCCCCCCCAAGTGCTCTCCAGTGACTCACTTATAATATAATGAGACATTTTGGGCAGTCTAGTCTGTAAGTTGATTTATGAATGACTTTTAGACATGTGCAATTTTTTTAGTTACGAATACGTTTTCCATCAATTTTCGTTATTTTACGGTAAGTATGATAATAAATTTTCCTTTTTCCTGACTGACTCCATGGCAGCCTACGTGTGGGAAATAACTAGCCAGACCACACGGGTGGGTATGCTGAACAAAAAATAAATTTTAATTTGTCCCGTCAACTGACAAAACTGATAAACCAAAATTCACAGAGGAAAGAGATGCAGGCTCAACACAATAATGGGACATAAAGGTATGTATAGAAGACCAAGAGGCCGCTCTGCAGATGACATCTGGAGCCACGTGACGAGCTGCCGCCCAGGATGCGGCCATCCCTCTGGTAGAGTGAGCTGTTACCGCCTGCGGAGGAGCCAAGCCCTTCGCCCTATAAGCCTGCTGTATTGTCTGAACGATCCAGGCCGCGATTGTTCTGGCAGAAGCCTTTTTCCCCTTGTTACTGCCTGAGTGCAGGATAAACAAATGATCGGAACGTCTAAAGGGGGACGTCATCTGGATGTATTCAGAAAGGATCTTGCCCATGTCTAGAGGGTGAGTTTCATTGGAATCCGAAGACCTGAAAGTAGGGAGGACAACTTCTTGATTCTCATGAAAGACAGAAGAAACTTTTGGATTTGAACCCAGCATGGGTATCAAAACCACCCGATCCGGGAAGAAGGTAAGGAATGGCTCTTTGTGACCAAGAGACCAGATCTCCGACACTCTTTTGGCCGAGGTGATAGCGACCAAGAATGCCACTTTAGCTGAAAAGTCCTTTATAGAGGACGGGGAAGGCACCGACATACTGAGCCCACTCAGAAAATCCAGGACTAGTGGGAGATCCCACTTGGGAAATCTTGGTTTCCTTTGAGGTCTCAACCTTGATGCCCCTCGAAAAAATTGTTTGACTAGTACTGCCCACGAAATTCCAGAGAAGGGCGACAGGGCAGAGATTTGAACTCTCAATGAGCTTACGGATAGGGGAAGATCTAACCCCGTTTGGAGAAAACTCAATACATCTTGGATTTCTGGATTCCTAAAGGACCTGCCTGAGACCGTAGAGAATTCTACAAATTTATCCCAAATTCTTCCGTAGACTCTATTCGTGCTTGCCCTTCTCAAGCTCATCAGCGTGGAGATCACCCCAGAGGCGCAACCAAGGGATTCCAGCCTCTCCCTCTCAAGAACCAGACCGTCAGTTTCATCAGAGCCGGACAGGGGTGTAGGAGTGAACCCTGAGAGAGAAGGTCCGGTCTGACTGGTAGAGGTACTGGGTCCCGATAGCTCAGTTGGACCAGGAGAGGGAACCATGGCCTGTTCGGCCAGTAGGGAGCCACTAGCGTCACCTCGACCTCTTCTGCTTGAAGTCTCTGTAGAAATCTCAGTATTACTGGGATCGGGGGAAAGGCATATGCCCTCTGGAAACTCCACCGATCCGTCAAGGCATCCATCCCGATCGCCTGACTGCAATGACCTCTCGAGTAGAACTTCTCCATCTTGGTATTGTGCTGTGAAGCAAAAAGATCTACTTGGGGACTGACTCCCAGAGACAAGATCCATTGGAATGATTGGATGTGGAGAGACCACTCGTTGATATCCACCTGAGTGCGTGAAAGAAAGTCTGCCTGGGAGTTCTGTACCTCGGGAATAAAGACTGCTGTCAGGTTGACCAGGTTTTCCTGTGCCCACTTCATGATGGGTTCGACTTCCCGTAAAAGAGACGAACTCCGTGTCCCTCCTTGTCTCTTGACATAGGACACCGCTGTGGTGTTGTCCATCCTCAACAGTACCGACTCTCCCTTCAGGAGCTGGGAGAAGGACTGGAGGGCACACCAGGCTGCTCGAAGCTCTAGGATGTTCGAGCCCGGATTGCGGAGGTGAGCATCCCATCTGCCTTGCGCCATGTTTGTGCCACACAGGGCCCCCCAGCCGTAGCCACTGGCATCGGTCGTCACTGTGACCCAGGAGACCGGGGCGATAGAATGGCACTTCCGTAGGTTTTTTGGCTGAAGCCACCAGAAGAGGCTGTTCCTCATAGAAGTTGAGATGCGAATCTGCTGATTCTTGTTGCCTGACTTCCACTGCCTGAGGAAGCCGGACTGGAAGGGACGTAGTCTCCACAATGCCCATTTCACCATGGGGGTTGTGGAAACCATTGTTCCGATGATCTTTAGACATTGGAATGCCTTCAGGTGGTGGGTGTCTAGCGCTCGAGAAATCCTCTCCTGAACCACAGGGATCTTTTCCATCGGAAGAGAGATGGTTTTCTTCACTGTGTCGAACTGGGCCCCCAGATATACTAGGCATTGAGTTAGTTCCAAATGGCTTTTCGTTAGGTTCAGGAGCCAACCGAATTCGGACAGGATCGAGATTACCTGATCTCTTTGCGCTAAGAGCTGAGTCTTGTGTAAAGTGTGAAAGTGTCTGCGCTGTAGGAAGCCTGGACTGGGGGGGGTGGCAAGGAGAGGGGTGTGGGGTGAGTGGTCGGAAATCCGTGGGTCAGTGGGATAATGAGTATATAAACACAGTAAGGGTGACCCACAATAAAAAGAAAATAGGTGTGGTCTGGCCTGACAGGTGTGGCGAAAAACACATAAAAAACTCTTGTCACTGATAAGTGAATATTACAAACAAATGAACTTGTGAGGTGAGTGGAGAAAATCAACAAATAAAGTGGGCGAAGCCCAAATGATAGTGGTAGAATCCAATGAGCAATAGTGAAAAACAGTCAAAAAACAAGGAAAATGGAGATTGACTGATGAGTAGGTAAGTGGTTAAGTGTGGGGAATACCAAACTCCAGTGAGTCGTGGTGTGTGATCAGGTAGGTCCACACACCGTGCACCCTTCACCAGTAGTGAATCAAATGGCTTACCTCTCTACTCACGTATAAGCTCAAATCAGTCACTGTACCAGCTAGTTGTTGAATGTATATTTGCTTGTTATAGTCTCGGTGCATACATGTAAAGACAGCGATACAAATGTTGTTGCTTGGACTTCTTGCAAACAGCAAGAAGACAGAATTTCCACAGTCAGGGGTGGCTAATTGTCCACTTACACAACTTACAGTGATGTATAAGGGGCGTGTGCCTATCTCCACGAGCGCCGAACTCGTATTCCAATCTTCCTACTACTGCCAGTTTCCTCTCAGCATCGAATGGAACCGTCCGCTCGTGATGAGACAAATAGGCAGGGATAGAAAGGAGAGGGGGGGCACATCGCGTGAACCAGGCAAAAAAAGAATTTATTAAAACAAGTGTTAAAAATAAAAGACTCACATAGGGCAGTTTACAGGCGGTTCCGTAGCTACGAGCGCCGCGCTCGTCCACTGTCCGTCAGGTACTGCTCCTGGTGTGTACTCTGTATTCCCGACGCGTATTCGTCACATCACGTGACCTGATGAAGTCACGTGATGTGACGAATACGCGTCGGGAATACAGAGTACACACCAGGAGCAGTACCTGACGGACAGTGGACGAGCGCGGCGCTCGTAGCTACGGAACCGCCTGTAAACTGCCCTATGTGAGTCTTTTATTTTTAACACTTGTTTTAATAAATTCTTTTTTTGCCTGGTTCACGCGATGTGCCCCCCCTCTCCTTTCTATCCCTGCCTATTTGTCTCATCACGAGCGGACGGTTCCATTCGATGCTGAGAGGAAACTGGCAGTAGTAGGAAGATTGGAATACGAGTTCGGCGCTCGTGGAGATAGGCACACGCCCCTTATACATCACTGTAAGTTGTGTAAGTGGACAATTAGCCACCCCTGACTGTGGAAATTCTGTCTTCTTGCTGTTTGCAAGAAGTCCAAGCAACAACATTTGTATCGCTGTCTTTACATGTATGCACCGAGACTATAACAAGCAAATATACATTCAACAACTAGCTGGTACAGTGACTGATTTGAGCTTATACGTGAGTAGAGAGGTAAGCCATTTGATTCACTACTGGTGAAGGGTGCACGGTGTGTGGACCTACCTGATCACACACCACGACTCACTGGAGTTTGGTATTCCCCACACTTAACCACTTACCTACTCATCAGTCAATCTCCATTTTCCTTGTTTTTTGACTGTTTTTCACTATTGCTCATTGGATTCTACCACTATCATTTGGGCTTCGCCCACTTTATTTGTTGATTTTCTCCACTCACCTCACAAGTTCATTTGTTTGTAATATTCACTTATCAGTGACAAGAGTTTTTTTATGTGTTTTTCGCCACACCTGTCAGGCCAGACCACACCTATTTTCTTTTTATTGTGGGTCACCCTTACTGTGTTTATATACTCATTATCCCACTGACCCACGGATTTCCGACCACTCACCCCACACCCCTCTCCTTGCCACCCCCCCCAGTCCAGGCTTCCTACAGCGCAGACACTTTCACACTTTACACATCCAATTTTGCCTGTCTTGAGAGGACAACACCCCTGTTGTTTGCTGCAGTATCCACGTCCATCCACCCCATCGCCATCCATCTGGCCCACTCTCCCTCACCCATATCCTACACAGCGCAGGAGTCCACCCAACACAAGAGCTGAGTCTTGTCCTGGGCTAGGACAAGGAGGTCGTCTAGATAATGATAAAGTCTTATCTTTTTCAGTCTGATAAAGGCTACCACTGCCAACAGGGTTTTGGTGAAGACTCGTGGTGAGGTTGTCAGCCCAAAGGGTAGGCACACAAATTGAAGGTGTTCTTGTCCAACGTGGAACCTGAGATATTTCTGTAGCTCGATTGCCACCGGAACGTGGAAATAAGCGTCCTTCAGATCTATCGAGATCATCCAGTCGCCTGGCTGTATGGCTTGCTGGATTGTCGACAGAGTTTCCATCTTGAACCTTCTGTGTTTTATAAATTTGTTTAGATAGGTCAAATCTATGACTGGACGCCAAGCACCGCTTTTCTTCTGCACCAAGAAGAGGGGGGAGTATACTCCATGAAACTGTTCGTCCTTTGGGACGCATACTACTGCTCCTTGGGATTTGAGTAGATCCACATAAGTTAGAAGAACCTGTCTCTGTTCCGCTGACCTTGGGAGAAGGGTGGAAATGAACCTGGGAAGAGGAATGCTGGAGAACGACCATGCGTGGCCTGATGTTATTGTCTTGATGACCCAAAAGTCCGTGATCGAGGCCGCCCAAACGTGACGAAAGAGGAGCAGTCGAGCTCCCACCCGATCCGCCTGGGCGGGCGTTGTTTCAAAAGGACTTCGCCTGATCGCGTCCACTCGACGCTTGGTTAGAAAACGCTGGTTTGCGAAAAGATGCACGGCCTCTACCCCAGTTTCTTCTGAAGTTTCCGCCAGGTCTGTAGGCGCGAGCTTCTCTAGTGCGGTCCGGGCTATACCTTCGGAATTGCGGTTTCTTCTTACTGGACTGACGCCTGTCCTGGGGGAGAAAACCCGATTTACCACCTGTAGCCTTAGCAATGGCGTCATCCAGCTTGTTGCCAAACAAGGATGATCCCTCAAAGGGAATCTTACACCAATTTTGTTTGGACGATGGGTCGGCGACCCAGGGGCGCAACCACAAGGCCCTCTTGGCTGTAACAGAGGACAGCATAATTCTTGCCAATAGGCGAATTAAATCGACCGATGCCTCCCCCAGAAAGGCAACTGCTAGTTTAAGTTCTGACGTAGCAGAACTTCTGGCCAGCTCTTCAGAGACACCCTTAAGGAAGGAGTCCACATTCTCCGTCCAGGCCTCCATTGCTTTGGATAAAGCTGCCAAGGCCAAAGCAGGTTTGCAGGCTGTACCAGCAAGACCGTAGATTATTTTGAGGTCTTGATCCATCCTCCTATCAAGACCATCCTTGAAGGACATTGAATCAGCCAGTGGCAGTGTAACATGCTTGGACAGTCGTGTCACTGCTGCGTCTACCACAGGAATATTCTCCAGGTGCTTAACGTCATCTGCTTTGAAGGGATACAGTCTGGAGGCCTTGTTGGCCATAGAGGACCTCTTGTCTACTCTACTCCATTCTTCTTCAAAGATGCCCTTTAGTTCGGTTAACAACGGAAAACTTGGGCGCTCCTTCCCCAGGCGTTTAAAATATTTCTTTTGCTTAGCTGGAGAAGTAGATTGCTCTTCCCACAAGAGAGCCTCTTTGATTGCTTTGATAAGTGGTGTTACTTGGGAGAAGTCGAACTCTAGACTCTCCTCATCGCTTTCCAGTTCACCCTCCTGGGAATCTGGGGAAGCAGCGCGAGGCTGGGAAGGACCAGGATCCTCATGGACCTCAATGGCTGGAGAACCAGACCTGATGGTACCGGTTTGACTTTGTGTGTGGGAGACATTCTCTCTCAAAGATTTTTGCACCACACGTTCCACAAGAGACTCGATACGACGATCTTCAGTCTCCTTTTCCCCAACCGCCAGGGCGTAGCATCGGTCACATAATGATTTGCCCTCCGGGACGTAAGTGTCACATCCCCAGCAGGCTCTGTGATCAGAGCGGCTTTCGTGGCGGTGGGAGCAGTGTCTGGAGGAGGAATGGGAACTTCTCCTCTGATGGGAAGATGTAGATGGAGATCTTCGTTTACTCTTTGATTTAGAGGAAGAGGAATGTTGATGCGGCCTGGCAAGGTCTGCGGACTGGATAGCGGCATAAGGATCAGGACCGGAAGGGCTAAGAAAAATGAGATATATATAGGGGAAATAAGTCAGACAAATTTATACAAAGTGTGACTTCCACCCCTACGCCCCCCCTCACCTGCACATACCTTGTGCGTGAGGGCTGGCCACCTGTAGACGGTGACTGGTCCATAGTGTCTTGGACCTGCATAGTACTGAGACACTTATCCAAACAACGGAAGAGATCCTATGGTGCCAGATAAAAAATAAAAATATAAGAACACTGCCCCTTTAAGAAGAGAAAGATTTTCAAATACCATATAGAAAATCAAATATAACTTTTTAAATTGCTAGGCAAGGTAGAAAAGAATACATTAAAAAATTAATAATTATTATGCATTATATTTAAAATCACCCAAAAATAAATGCAGGAATATAAAAGGAATATAAAAGGAATATAAAAGGGGATCTGTGCCTATAGCACAGGCAGATCCCCCACACTAACCTGGCACAGATCACAGGGTCAGCTGCTCGCCTGTCAGGAGAATCCCCAATGTACACAGGCGAGCAGCTGATTTTAAAACCCCCGCCGGTGACGTCAGACGCTGCCCACGTACGCGCCTGCGCAGTGGTGAATGACTCAACGGCGCCTGCGCGGCCGCCGCGAGTCCCGTCCGACTGCGCATGCGCGAACCAAGCCTCACTCTGAGAGTGGGCATTGCGCATGCGCGAAGGGCTCTGGTGCTCATACCAGGAAGAGGAAAAAAACGGCGCTGGAACGCAGGAGCGCTCCAGCCGCCATACAGGCAATAAGAAACATACAAAATACATACAACACATAGGTGACTGCCATGGAATAAGATAAGACCTTGCCAGCCAGGAAGTCCGGATCTTCAGCACACACAGCAACGACCGCACAGCGGAGGGGAAGTTGCTGCAAAGCTCTCCACCCGCCCATGGCTGGGATCCGAGCTGCACCGCTTAAAGTGTGCTATCCATTTCCAAGTATGTCTTGTTTTGAACAACTCTGTATTTCCTAGATCCATGGAGGAGGACAAAAAAGGAACACCAGTACTGGGCGGTGAGTAAACCTTTATGGGTATGGGGTCCTATCAATGGAGAGGAGGCGGGATTAACCCACACATAGGCTGCCATGGAGTCAGTCAGGAAAATGATATTTTCAAAATAACGAATATGGAAAACAACGAAGATACGAAAGAAGAAAGAAACGAAAACTTAGAAACAACGAAAATACCGAACCCCAAAAAAAAAAAAATTACGAAAAACAACATGAACGAAAATGCAAACTTACTAATTTCGAAGATCGAAAAGAAAACAACCGAAATGCCGAACAAAGAATAAAAAACGAAAATCAAAACTAACGAAAAATAAATTACGAATCTTCGTAAAACGGAAATGAAAACAATGAAAATACGAAATAATGTAAATTAGCTTTCGTTAGTACTGAAATATTTCTGGACATTGACCAATAGCCACTGAGCGCTGTCCCTTTCCTCTGAAGAGGTTTGTTCCTTCCCCCAATGAGCTTCTTTCTCATTACCTCCTGGCTCCTTGTGTCTTTTTCTGTGTTAGACTGCAGTGCATCTAATTTCTAAATTTGTATTTGTAATATCTGACATATTTTAGTTTTCTTCTACGTCAGACTTAATTCTAGACAGGGTGTGTGTGCTAACTAAGACAGTCAAGTCAATCACAGTAAAGTACGAATTACAAAATTACGACGAGTAGTGTGTCGAATAAACGTAAAATGTATTCTAACAGAATTACAAATGCAATAAACTCTACAAAAGTACGTTTTTACAATCAAAGGAAATTAGACACGAAAATACGAATGATCATAAAGCAACGAAAATATATTTCTTACGAAAATACGAACGCGGCATGATGGAAAATATAATGTAAATACGAATAGCAAAACAACGTAAATTAAACCAACATAAAAACAAAGGAACTAATAAAATCATTTTAAAAATACGAACGCCCTCCCTCCCCCCTCCCTTACCCCTCTCTTCACTCAACTTTTCTATCTATCTCCACTCCTTCCCTTTTACCTAGCTCTCGGCCCTCCCCAGGGCCTCTTAAACAGACCATCCAGTTTCTCCTTCCTTTTTATTTCATTTCTCACTAGTCATTCATCGATTTGGTACACCGAACGAACCCCCGGGTCGCGGTGCATCCCCCGTGTTGTTTAAGTACCCTTTGCATCCCAGCACCTAATTTGTCATATGTCATGGACATAACTGCCCTGGCTCCTGGCCGCAGCAGGCTCCCAAAGGGGCGGCCAGACCACGGGTAGTCTCTGCCCGATGCTGGCCTGTATTTCCTGAAACATCTATATGCCACCTTAGTGCCTATTGCATATTTGTTGGTACCTCATCGCTTGATAGGTGTGGTAATGTAACCGTTTACTGTTTTCTCCCTATGTTGGGTGCCTGTCCCGATCGATGCTGCTTTGTCTCTCTGTTAAAACAACAATAAAAACTTATTGAACCTAAAAATACGAACGCGGCAGAATACAAAATATAACGAAAATACTAATCTTGATTCAACGAAAAAAAAACTAACAGAAAAAAACGGAAACGGAAAAAAAAGTGTTACGAAAATACTAAAGAGTACGAATACGATAACTAACGTCTTACGAAATTACGACTCGTTACGAATCACGATAAATGAACATAAACGAAACAGAAATAAACGAAAATGTTTGCTGTGCACATGTCTATTGACTTTCAATTAGTATTTGTTTTGTCTTACTTTTATATACATTTTCTGTGTTTTATTGAACTTCATCAGATTATTATTGTTATTATTATTGTTGTATGTTGACATCTAGAGGCAGTCACTACAACTTTTTTACTATGGTTTTGGTATCTCCCTTTGTCTACCCTCCTGTTTAGTCCTAGCTAGACCCCCCCATGTTCCCTCAGTCAGTGTTAGTATTTCACAGAGAAAGGGCTTTAGGTAAGTAATTGTCAACTTACACCTCAAAGGACTGGAAAAACATCCTCTGTACTGCAGTTAGCATTGGATTCAACTTCTGTGTCTTATTAAAGAGTTAGGCTGATGGTGCCAAGCCAGCAGGTAACCATACTGTCTGGATAGACAATGTCTAAGAAAATGGCACTGGATTCAACTTCTGAGTGTTATTCAGAGTTTGGTAGGCCATAGATTATACGATTTTCTTTCCTGCAACCATGGGTTGCAGGAAAAAAGATAGCTTGATTCCCCCGCCAACACAGTTAGTGTTGATGGGGCAATCCCTCCCACGAAGCTATTGCATTCTCCGCCAGAGGGGTGGGATATGGGTGGTTATGGAGAGCCGTTTCTGCCGGGAGAGTGACTGTTCCTGCTGGCAATGATCACATTCTAAAGATCCTATATGTTGGTTGTACCCAAATGGATCAATGGATCCTATTGGGTACAGCCAGCCTGCCCATACATGGTTCGAATCTTGGCCAGTCCCTGCTGTAGAGGCCAAGATTCTAAATGTCTATAGTTGGCTATAGGCTGTCTGTGGATGGTGCCAAGCCAGCAGATGACCATACTGTCTGGACAGACAGGGTCTAAGAAGATATGACAGTGCATAAAGTGGCATTTGAAACACAACAGTATTTAAAAAAACACAGAAAAAAGTTCTTTATTTGAGTAAAGAAAACAGATACATTTGTGTTTTAAGTTAGCTATAGATTAATGAAACTCGCAGTCAGAGACTACTAAAATACACATGTTGTGCCTTGCTGCTTGCTTGTTGTGAGTTAGTGGCTTGTCGTATTTGAATCACATGATCAGCATGAAAAGGTCGTAAGTAATAGACCCCCCCCCCCCTCCTGCATTTATCATTCTTCACAGGTTTCCTGTAAAGAGAAAGAAAATTCATTTAAAATTTTATGTCTCAGCAGAAAACATATACAACATATCTCTGCAAAATATTCAGTGTTTTACCACTTTAGAAGTAAGTGAAAGAATACCTGTTCTAAATTTCCACTTTGTGGCGACAGCGCTGCCTTGAGATCCCAATGAAATGTTGTCAGCACTGCTGCTCTGGAATACAAAACTCTGCGTATTCCCACCATTCCCTGTACTCATTTACAGGTGTACATTGCATTTTTTCTCAGAAAACCAATGCTAACTTGACTACTACCTACATAATGGTGATGATGTAACTTTGAGTAATAAAAGCTGTTTCCTGATGCATCATGGCAGCACACACATTGGGTTGTGACTCCGCCTCCACAACCTGATAGGACTGGTTAGCTATAAGTTTTGAAGAGGAGTCCACCGCTGCATTCTCGTTTTTTTCCTCACCTGTTTGGACTGATCAGTTAAGCATGGAACCCCTTACCGATTCGCCCCAGCTAGGTTCAGCCTCTACTAGTTGTAAGCCCTCTAAATTAGCTTTATGCAGGTAACCCCACTCTGATGGTCTCAGGGGGCTTATGTTACCTTTTGCATTACAAGCCTTAAATAGGCTTAAACTCATTGCAGCGGCATCCCCCTCTTACCTCTTCTATGTGTCCTCTATTTGTCCTGTTCGCATTTCCTATGCGTTCTCTTCCCCCCCCCCTCTTTTGTTTTGCCTTGGCACGCTGAGCGCTGTAGTCCCACAAGTCTTTCCTTGATCTTCTCATCATGGCGGCTGCATCAGCTCCTCAGCGCGACCGGAAGAGACACAAGCATCTCCCTCTCTCACGAGTCTCCAAGATGGCGCCGGATGCCGCAAACCTCTACGGCGCATGCACGGCTGTGACTTCAATCAATCTCCTTTCTCAGGTTCACTCTACCTTTGCCCATGGAGACAGCTGCCTCAGCAGCATAGGTGTGCGCACAGGGTGTGCCAGGTGTGCCCAGGCACACCCTAATCATCCCGTATAGCACAGATTTCCCCTACTGCCCTGCCCCCATTCCCCCAAAAAATGCTTCCGGCTTTCCTCCTCTCCTCTCCCATCGGCTACTGCTACAGGTACACACAGGGGGATGTTTTAGGATGAGTGGGGAAGGGATCGGCAAATATGCAATTTACTGGCCCCTTCCCTTTCTGAGTGAACACAGTGAGGGATCAGTAGCGTGTGTTTGAGCTTTGGGGTGCACACCCTAATCCAATAGGCTGCGCACACCTATGCTCAGCAGACCATCCGCAGACTATAAGGTAAGGGGGTGCACAATGGGTAAGTAGTGAAGGGGAGAAAAAGAGAGCCATACCACTAATATCATCTCATCCTGATAGCTCTGGCAGGTCATCAAGGTCATCGCACTCTAAGCGCAAAGAGCATTCACCTTCAAGACACTCTCATTCCCGGAGAAGCCGGTCAAGAACCTCCTCTCACCACCACAGGGAATCAACATCATCCCACCGACCTCGTGATGACCACCATACACGTCCTGCGGCTAATGCCTGCTGGGTTTGTTGCGCCCAGGCTCTGCCTAGCAAATTAGTATGCCAAACCTGCGCCGACAAGGCGACCCGTGAAAAGGAGACGGATGCAAGGGAAGCGTCCAACATAATTAGAGAGACAGTAAAAGAGTCTATCCTGCTTAGACCAGCTCAAAGCACATAGGCTGCGGCTATCCCTCAAGATCAAGATGATTCTCCAGAAGAAGATGAAACACCAATGCCCACTTCATTTGATTTTTCATTGATAGATCCTTTCGCAAAATCTGTAAAGGAGGCGATAGGTTGGGAAGAAGAGAATGAGGCCCAGCGCAAACTTAGGAAATACTTTCCTAATCTTAAGAAGGATCCTGCAACTTTCCCATTTATTGAAGAACTTAAAGCGGGAGTTCATCCATTTGTAAAAAAAAAAAATTTCTCCCCTTAGCTTCCTGCTCGTTCGGTCTAGGGGAATCGGCTATTTGTATTAAAATATGAGCAGTACTTACCCGTTTTCGAGCTGCATCTTCTTCCGTCGCTTCCGGGTATGGGTCTTCGGGAGCGGGCGTTCCTTCTTGATTGACAGCCTTCCGAGAGGCTTCCGACGGTCGTATCCATCGCGTCACTCGTAGCCGAAAGAAGCCGAACGTCGGTGCGGCTCTATACTGCGCCTGCGCACCGACGTTTGGCTTCTTTCGGAAAATCGTGACGCGATGGATGCGACCGTTGGAAGCCTCTCGGAAGCCTGTCAATCAAGAAGGAACGCCCATTCCCGAAGCCCATACCCGGAAGCGACGGAGAGGATGCATCTTGTAAACGGGTAAGTACTGCACATATTTTAAAATAAATAGCCGATTCCCCTAGTAAAAACGAGCAGGAATCTAAGGGGGAAAAGTGCCCTCTAAGGGTGAACCCCCGCTTTAAAGAGTTAATAAAGGACAAGTGGCAGAAGCCGGATAAGGAATCTGGTCTGAATAATAGGCTAGCCAAGCTTTACCCGCTAAGAGAACCAACCGTAAATCCCCTGATGGAAATTGTATTTAAATATACAAGTGATCTGCTGCAATATTGTGTGAACCCTCAATAGAGGGTTAAAAGTGCATGTAGGAAAAATGTCACTGCGCTGATCTAATTATCCAAAAAGTGCAATTTCATAAAGTGCTATTAAGCTGTGGACTGAATTAGTGCACAAACAACCATAAATAAGTTGCTATATCAAGTACAACAACATAATTGGTATACTATATGGATAAACATACGTTAGTCTATCACACTATAGCAAAAAAATATATAAATGAATAAATAAATGGATGTTATAAAACTACATAGAATGTGCAATAAACAAAATACTAAAAATGTGAACAGCGGTTAATTATCAACACAGCACATCAAAGGACAAAATCAATGCACGTTGTGCTCCTGTGATGAAAATATTACCGCTATGGGTGCTCCTTATGTGAAATAAGTACCAAAAAAAATATATTACATTTCAAAGTCCCATAAATAAATGGTAAATGTGCAAATAGCACTTCAAAAGTTCAATAATGGAACAGCAAACAATTTTACAATTGAACGATGGATTCCAATGAGGTAAGGGGGGAGGGGTTCAATGCTGGTAGTGCTTATTACACGAAGTGAATGATTAAAGGTGCAGCTGTCTCTTCCACCCGACAAACATGTGCTACCATCACCAACGGCTAGACCCCGAATAATAAAAGGCCACAAAATGGTTTCTTTTCTGACCGCCACTGGGTATATCCTCCTTCTCCCTCTTTCAAGATCTCCTTATTGCCTCAAAAACAAGGGGCTCATAATTTTTCCTACAGCAGTTACTCTGGCAGCAGTTGGCAGGGCTATCACAAGCTGGACATCAAGCATTGAAAAATTGCTGTTGGAAGCAGCCGACCAAGAAAAGATCGTATCTGCCCTGCAGGAGCTCAGCCTGGCAGGAGATTTCGTGGCCGAAGCGTCAGTCGATATAATAAGATTTTCAGCAAGGGCGATGTTGGCCTCGGTAATGTCCAGGAGAGTGCTGTGGTTAAAACCCTGGGTCGCAGAATCCCTATATCTGCAATCCCAATGTGAAAGCCTGAGTGCTTTAAGAGCCCTTTCACACTGCCAGGGCCCGAAAAACCCTTTAGCCCTCGCAAGTGGCCGAATAAAGGGTTAAAAACGCCCACAAAGCGCTCCTAAAGTGCTGGAAAGCAGCTGCCTGCAGGACTTTTTGTGACACCCTGCCAGCAGAGCGCCTCAGTGTGAAAGCACTCAGGCTTTCACATTGGGATTGCAGGTAAGGCTTTTTCAGACGCTTTACAGGTGCTTTTTTAACACTGAAAAACGGTCTTAGGCCCCGTACAGACGAGAGGACAGTCCGATGAAAACGGACCACCGTTTTCATCGGACATGTCCGCTCGGAGATTTCGGTCTGATGGCTGTACACACCATCAAACCGAAATCCGCTCGGTGACGTGGCGGTGACGTTGACGCCGCCACGTCACCAAACCAGGAAGTAAAATACTTCCACGCAAGCGTCGAATCCATTCGACGCATGCGGGAGATATCTGTACACACGATCGGATCTGTCCACTGAAACTGGTCGGCGGACCAGTTTCAGCGGACATGTCCGGTCGTGTGTACGAGGCCATAGAGTTATATTTGTCTGCCGCAATGACGCAATCCCACTAAAAATTCCTGATCCCCACCATTACCAATAAAAACAAAAAAAAAATCCCTAAATCTATCCCATAGTTTGTAGACGCTATTACTTTTGCGCAAACCAATCAATATGCGCTTATTGGGATTTTTTTGCCCAAAAATATGTAGAAGAATGCATGCTGGCCTAAATTGATGATGAAATTGTTTTTGTTTTTTTTTGGATATGTATTATAGCGGAAAGTAAACGTTTTTTTTTTTGTTTTTAATCCTTTATTTTATCCTTTTCTTTTTTCCATAGTAATGAGTGTTATATTGTTACATTTACAGACAAGTAAACATTTCTGGTTTCCATATATTAATACAAATATTATTACAGTCCTCTTAGTTACATCAGAGTTTCTGTATCTTTTACTGTTAAACTTAACTACTCACTGTTATGAAATAACCCGAATCTATACTTCATCTACCCGTTTCCCTCTTTTCCCTTAACTACCCCCCTCCTCCCTCCCCTCCCCCCCAAAAAAAAAAAAAAAAAAAAAAGCTCTATTTGTAGAAAATAAAAGGACATCAATTTTATTTGTGTACAGTGTTGCACGCCCCCCGCAATTGTCAGTTAAATTAACGCAGTTCCGTATCTCAAAGATGGGCCTGATCAATACATCCTTCCTGGGCTGAAGTAGCTTTTTTTCATTATCCTCACATATACTGTCTGTAATAATATTAGTGTACAATTCTGGTCATGTGCAAAAGTTCTGCTAGCCTTCTTTTTTATTATTTGTGGCCTTTGTTTTGTTTTGTCAGTTAAATTTGAGATTTAAAGCTGATTTATGAAATCTATAATAAAACAATGGACACTACTTGATTTATTGACATTTCATTTTACTGACCTCAGCTCTGTGTACTGCAGTGGATTTCGCCGCACCATACTACTCTTAAAAAAGTACTAATCGCTGTACTGTTTTTTTCTGAAAAAAATGCTGAAGTTAGTTTTAAGGGGCACGAAACCTGCAATAAATTAGCCAATTTATTAGTAAAATGTAAAAGATGAGGTTGCATCAAGTAAACAGATACCCAACATGTCAAACCCCTTAAATTTGTATGCATCCGTAAAATGGTGACAAACTTCAGTACCCTATATTTTCTGTAGGAGCCACTTTAAGTACATTTACTGCGGTGTGGTGGTGCGTGATCCTGCACTTCCAGGTCTGGGACAGATGCGTGCGCTGCTGGCTACCTGCTTCAGCTGGCGACCTGCTTCCACTGGCGACCTGCTTCTGCTGTGATTGGACACAGCAGGAGCCAATCAGCAGGTCCAGTGGACTCTGTGTCCACCAGGACCCACCAATCATTTGGGACACAAGCAGAACAGCAGTCTGCCTGTGTAAACATTTCAGACGGTCCTTCTGTCAGAAGGTAAGATACTGATTCTGTGTTTCTGCTAAGCAGGAACACGAATCTT
The DNA here is from genome assembly GCF_905171775.1 of Rana temporaria. Taxonomy (NCBI): domain Eukaryota; kingdom Metazoa; phylum Chordata; class Amphibia; order Anura; family Ranidae; genus Rana; species Rana temporaria. Next base: position 117,662,157 of record NC_053490.1, on the reverse strand, counting down.
TGCACTCCCCTAGTCAAAGCACCTCCCCCCTCAGTTAGTAAGCACAACCTAGGCATACATTTAACCCTTTGACAGTGTCACTGGTCCCCAAAAAGTGTCAAAAGTGTCAGTTAGGTATCCGCTTTGTCGGCAGCAATATCGCCGTCCTGCTAAGTCACTGATCGCCACCATTACTAGTAATACAAAAAAAAATCTCATAGATTGCAGACGCTAGAATTTTTGTGCAAACCAATCAATATACGCTTATTGGGATTTTTTAACCAAAAATTGCCCTAAATTGATTATGAAATTGGATTTTTTACATTTTTTGCAGAATGTAAGAAATATATATTTTTTCAAAATTGTCAGTCTTTTTTTGATTATAGCGCAAAAAAAAATGCAGAGGTGAATGAATACCACCAAAATAAAGCCCTATTTGTGGGGAAAAAGGACACATTTTTTATTTGGGTATAGCATTGCACGAGTGCGCAATTGTCAGTTAAAGTAGTATCGTATCGCAAAAACCTTCCGGAGTTAATGTGGTTAAAAGCCCCTTATAGGTCATCAGTTTAGCTTTATGGAGGACGTCTGGTGCTAGAATTATTGCTCGCATTCCGGCATGAGCGGCAGTAAGTAACATATGTATTGCAATCAATGTTTTCATGCGTAGGCACCCAACGCATGCGTTTACATTTGTATGTGTATATATATATAATGGGGAGCCTCACATTTTTTGGGGAGGGGGGGGGTTATATGCTTGTGTGTAATATACATTTTTTGCCACTTTTTTTGTTCAACCTGCTGGTTTTGCTGACCACATGGAAAACAATGTTCATTGAAAACTGGCTCTGAGCTTATTCAAAAAGCCTCAAAACAGACAGTTAAGAGACAAAAAAGGTTCTTTATTATAGGCAAACAGGAACAGCTAGTCGGATATCTCAGAGAATGAGGATCGCAGATAAAGAAAACCACTGGTGAAAAGTGTAGTTATCCAGTATATATTATAAATATGTATTTTAAAATCGAGAACTATACTTTTTTAAATAGTGCCTCAAGACAAAGTCTATACAATGGTTTGTGTAACAAATAGGATTTCACACGTGACAGATTTTCAGTCATTTGCGTTCAAGATTGTATGCATATACTGTAATTTTATCATATTGGAGTGTTTACTTTGCTGCTTACTTCCATTGACTTTTATAGAGCTATGTAATTAAGAGCACTGCAGTAGGAAATTACTAGTGATAAGAATATATTAGTTAGCTGGCTATAAGAAAAAAAGGAAAACTGGCTGGGGTTTTTAGCAGTTTTAGAAAAACACACACATACTGGATAATTTGTCTATATATACAAAAAGAGTCTAGAAAAGTTGTTGCACCATTGTGATTTTTATTACATTACGACTCACAACATGCTTTAAACGTTGCAACAGTTTTGAGCACAGTAGCTCTTTCTTAAGCAAAGCATACATGATGGGTTTTGGCAAGAGAAATGTCCCAACCTCAGTTTAGTAGGACTCTTTTGGTGTGTTGAAGTATGTCCTATAACCAGTTTAGTAGGACTCTTCTGGCAGGTTGAAGTATGTCCTGTTACCAGTTTAGGAGTCTTATGGAGTGTTGAAGTATGTCCTGTTACTAGTTTATTAGGATTCTTTTGGTGTGTTGATGTATGTATGTCCCATACCCAATTTTGGAGGACTATTCTGGTGTGTTAAAAAATGCTCCATCCACAGTTTAGGAGGAGTCTTGAGAAGTGTTGAAGTATGTCTTGTTACCAGTTTATTAGGATTCTTCTTATGTTTTGATGTACTGTATTACCCAATTTTGGAGGACGCTTCGGGTGTGTTTAAACAAACCTCCAAAATTTCACTCGCCTGCTCGCGTTTTGCAAGTGGATTTTGAGGGCTGGCAAGCTATGGCTGCCTGGGAGCGGAGGGGGCGGCGAGCACGGCTGGCAGGTGGGTTGTATGGGAGCTGTTCTCCCAGCGATCGGAGGGGAAGAGAAAGGAGAGCCACCACCCGGATGGTCAGAGTGCTGGGAACATAGCAGCTTTCATTTCAATAGCTGTATGTTCCCGGCTGCACGCCATCACATACAGCCCCTCCTCTTTGTTTGGGCACTTTGATAGAAAGATCACCTGTCCAATCATGGGATGGCTGATCTGTCTATCAAAATTCCTCTGACAAGTGGGAACACACAGCTATTGAAATGAAAGCTGTTATGTTCCCGGTGCTCTGATCCAGGGCCATCTTTAATATTGATTGGACCCTGGGCAAACATTTTCTCGGGGCCCCCATGCAATTTCCCCCCCCCCCCATAATTACACAAGACTCCCTCCCCCATACTACCCAAATAATTACATAGGACCCCCATTCCCCATACTACCCCCATAATTACAAGACCCTCCTCCCACATCATTGCACAGGACCCCCTCCCCCATACTACACCCATCACTACACAGGATCCCTCCCCCATATGACCTCCATGATTACACAGTGTAGTATGGAGGGGGGCTCCATACTACATTGCCACTTATTAACCATCAGCAGGCTGCTGTTTTTGCAGAAAGAAGGGGTATTGCTGAGGGGGGAGAAGCAGGGATAGGGGTTATTGGGCGTGGAGAAGCGGGAAGGGGGGTTATTGTTGGTGGTGGAGAGGCAGGGATTGGGGTTATTGTTGGGGGTGGAGAGGCAGGGATTGGGGCTATTGTTGGGGGTGGAGAGGCAGTGATTGGGGTTAATGTTGGGGGTGGAGAGGCAGGGATTGGGGTTATTGTTGGGGGTGGAGAGGCAGGGATTGGGGTTATTTTTGGGGGTGAAGGGGCAGGGAGAGGGGTTATTGTTGAGGGCGGAAAGGCAGGGATTGGGGTTATTTTTGGGTGTGAAAAGGCAGGGATTGGGGTTATTATTGAGGGTGGAGAAGCGGGGAGGGGGTTATTATTGCGGGTGGAGAAGCGAGGAGGGTGTTATTATTGAGGGTGGAGAAGCAGGGGGGGAGGGGGGTGATTATTAAGGGTGGAGAAGCGGGGAGGGGGTTATTATTAAGGGTGGAGAAGCGGGGAGGGGGGTTATTATTAAGGGTGGCAAAGTGTGGAGGGGGATTATTATTGAGGGTGGAGAAGCAGGGAGGGAATTATTGTTGAGCCCACAACTGTCAATCACTGCCCTGCACTACAACACCCAGCAGCCCTGCCCTCCCCCTCCAAAAAGTTCTGCAGCAGCAGCCAATCACTGCCCTGCACTACAAATCCCAGCAGCCCCCCTCCAAGAAGTTCTGCAGCAGCAGCAGCCAAACACTGCCCTGCACTACAACTCCCAGCATCCCTGCCCTGCCACCCCAAGAAGTTCTGCAGCATCTGGGACTCCCGGAAAAGTTATCAGAGGTGATGGGAGGGGGAGCCCGGCTCAGGACAGCACACAGTGTCTCAGAGGGAGACAGTATACTCACTTTGCAGAGCGATATCATTGGCAGCCGCCACGGAAGAGTCTCAGGCCAGTAGAAGAGACACTGCGGGGACGTGACTTCACCTAACCCGTGCTGAGCTGGATAGAATGGAGGAGAAAACAAATGCATTTGATTTATCAGCAATTGGGCCCGTCCAACAATGAATGGGCCCTGGGCAGATTCCCCATTTGCCCTGCGTTAAATACGGCCCTTGGTCAAATGGTTAAAAAGCTGTGTAATCGACTCTTTACAGAGATCGGGGATTATGCTACAGCTGTCCATTTTGTTGTGTTCAGAACAGACAAAAAAAAAATCTGACCAGCACAATGGCTGTGTGTTGATGTGCATTGTGGTGCACAGCAATGCATACAGTACCGTGCATCCGGAAAGTATTGACAGCACTTCACTTTCTCCACATTTTGTTATGATACAGCCTTATTCCAAAACGGATTAAATTCATTATTTTCCTCAAAATTCTACAAACAATATCCCATAATGACAACGTGAAAGAAGTTTTTTTTAAATCTTTGCAAATTTATAAAAAAAAATTGAAAAAAATCCCATGTACATAAGTATTCACAGCCTTTGTCATGACACTCAAAATTGAGCTCAGGTGCATCCCTTTTCCAATGATCATCCTCGAGATGTTTCTACAACTTGATTGGGGTCCACCTCTAGTAAATTCATTTCAAACGTGTATGGTTTGTAGAATTTGGAGAATAAATAATGAATTTAATCCATTTTGGAATAAGGCTGTAACTGTGTAACATAACAAAACGTGGAAAAAGTGAAGCGCTGTGTAGATGAAAAAATGTGTTTAGTTTCATTTTGTTAAATTCGTTGCATTTGTTACATTCGTTTTTGGGATTTGTTTTGTTTCGTATTCGAATTAGAAAAATTCTACCCCATTAGAAAAAACTTATACTGCATTAAAAAAAAAAAAAAAAAAAAATCTATCGAATTTGAAAAAACTATCAAATTCGAAATAATTCTACTGCATTCGAAAAAATTGGACCGAATTTGAAAAAGTAAACTATATATAACCATAATTCGAAATTCATATATAATGAATTCGAATTTGAATAGAAAAGATTAGAATGGAGTAGAAAAGAATAGACTAGAAAAACAATTGAACAGAATAGAAAAAAATAAATTTTTTTCTATTCTGTTCTATAGTTTTTCTAGTCTATTCTTTTCTATTCTACTCTTTTCTATTCAAATTCAAGTTCATTCAATCCGAAATTTGAATTTTGGAAAATGGTTTTATATATAAAACCGGTTAATACCGCACCGCTAGCTGGCCGATTCCCGCTGCAATCCCGGCGGTATAGCACCTCTATTTTTAGCGGCGATATACCGCGGCTCCCGCTCAAATGTGAAAGGGGCCTTACTCTGATACCCCTAACTAAAATCTAGTTAAGCCAATTGTTTTCAGAAGTCACCTAATTAGTTAATAGAGTCCACCTGAGTGTCATTTAATCTCAGTATAAATACAGCTGTTCTGTGAAGCCCTCAGATGTTTGTTAGAGTTGCCGTTTGTTAGAGTCAGATGTTTGTTAGAGTCACCATAGTGAACAAACAGCATCATGAAGGCCAAGGAACACACCAGACATGTCAGGGATAAAGTTGTGGAGAAGATTAACCTCTTGCCGACCGCTGCACACCGATATATGTCGGCAGAATAGCAGCGGTAGGCAAATAGGCATACCTGTACGTCCCCTTTAAAAATGCGTGCCCGTGGGATCCGCAGACTTGATGTCCGACGGTGTCCCGCGATCGGTTCACAGTAAAGCAGAAGAGGGGGAGCCTGTGTAAACAAGGCATTTCCCTGTTCTGCCTAGTCACAGGACACTGATCGTCTGCTCCCTGTAATCGGGAGCAGAGATCAGCTTCGTGTCACAGTAAGCCCTGCCCCCACACAGTTAGAATCACTCCCTAGGCCACACCTAACCCCTTCTTCGCCCCCTAGTGGTTAACCCCTTCCCTGCCAGTCACATTTATACAGTAATCAGTGCATTTTTATAGCACTGATGGCTGTATAAATGTGAATGGTCCCAAAATAGCGTCAAAAGTGTCCGATGTGTCCGCCATAATGTCGCAGTCATGACAAAAATCACTGCCATTACTAGTAAAAATGCAATAAAACTATCCCCTATTTGTATATTTTAGTAGACTTTTGTGCAAACCAATCAATAAACGATTATTGCTTTTTTTTTTTTTTTTACCGAAAATATGTAGAAGCATACGTATCGGCTTAAACTGAGGAAAAAGTATTTATTATAGCAAAAAGTAAAAAATATTGTTTTTTTTTTTCAAAATTTTCGATCTATTTTTGTTTATAGCGCAAAAAATAAAAACCGCAGAGGTGATCAAATACCACCAAAAGAAAGTTCTATTTGTGGGAAAAAAGGAAGTCAATTTTGTTTGGGAGGCAGGTCACACAATTGTCAATTAAAGCGATACAGTGCAGAATCGCAAAAAAAATTTCGGTCATTGGGCAGCCAAATCCTCCGGGCTGAAGTAGTTAAAGCAGGGTTAGGTTATAAAAAAATATCCCAAGCTTTGAACATCTCACGGAGCACTGTTCAATCCATCATCCCTAAATGGAAAGAGTACGGCACAACTGCAAAACTACCAAGACATGGCCGTCCACCTAAACTGACAGGCCAGGCAAGGAGAGCATTAATCAGAGAAGCAGCCAAGAGGCCCATGGTAACTCTGGAAGAGCTGCAGAGATCCACAGCTCAGGTGGGAAAATCTGTCCACAGGACAACTATGAGGCCTTGTACAGACGACCGGACTGGTCCGATGAAAACGGTCCGCCGGACCGTTTTCATCGGACATGTCTGCTGCCAGATTTTGGTCTGATGTGTGTACCAAAATCCCCGCGGACAGCGAACGCGGTGACGTGGCGGCGACGATGACGCGGCGACGTGCGCTACCCTGGAAGTTCAATGCTTCCACACATGCGTCGAATCACTTCAACGCATGCGGGGGGTTTTCGGCCCAGCGGACATGTCCGATGAGTCGTACAAACCATCGGACATGTCCCATGTCCGACGGACAGGCTTCCAGCGGATATGTTTCTTAGCATGCTAAGAAACATTTGTCCGCTGGAAACCTGTCCGCTAGGCCGGAAAACTGTCCGGTCGGCCCTACACACGGTCGGACATGCCTGCGGAAACTGGTCCGCCGGACCAGTTTCAGCGGACATGTTCGGTCGTGTGTACGAGGCCTAATGCCGCATACAGACGGTCGTTTTTTGTGATGAAAAAAAAACGACGTTTTAAATCATGAAATAAAACGACGTTTTTGAAACATCATTTTAAAAAACGATGTTGCCTACACACCATCGTTTTTTCACAATGCTCTAGCAAAGCGAGGTTACGTTCCACCACTTTTTTCCATTGAAGCTCACTTCATAACTAGCTTCTGGGCATGCGCGGGTTTAAAAACGTTGTTTTAAACGTCGTTTTTTGCTACACACGGTCAATTTCTGTGAAACAAAAACGACGTTTTGAAAAACGACACAAAAAATTCGAGCATGTTCGAATTTTTTTTTGGTCGTTTTTTTGAAGTCATAAAACAACGTTTTGCCCACACACGATCATTTTAAATGACGTTTTTTAAAACGTCGTTTTTTTTCATTACAAAAAACGACCGTCTGTACGCGGCATTAGTCGTGCGCTCCACAAATCTGGCCGTTATGGAAGAGTGGCAAGAAGAAAGCCATTGTTGAAAGAAAGCCATAATAAGTCCTGTTTGCCTTGTGGGGAACACAGTAAACATGTGGAGGAAGGTGCTCGGGTCAGATGAGAACAAAATTTTACTTTTTGGCCTAAAAGCAAGACGCTATGTATGGTGGAAAAATAACATTGCACATCACCCTGAACATACCATTCCCACTGTGAAACATGGTGGTAGCAGCATCCTGTTGTGGGGATGCTTTTAATCAGCAGGGACATGGAAGCTGGTCAGAGATGATGGGAAGATGGATGGAGCCAAATACAGGGCAATCTTAGAAGAAAACTTGTTAGGCCTCGTACACACCAGCGGACAGTCCGATGAAAACGGTCCGCAGGACCGTTTTCATCGGACATGTCCGCTGGGAGATTTCGGTCTGATGGCTGTACACACCATCAAACCAAAATCCGCGCGGACAGAGAACGCGGTGACGTAGACGACACCGACGTTCTCTATCGTGCGAGTTCAATGCTTCCACGCATGCGTCGAATCAATTTGAGGCATGCGTGGGATTTTAGTCCGCTGGTTAGACGTACTAACCAGCGGACATGTACGACGGACAGCTCTCCAGCGGACAAGTTTCTTAGCATGCTAAGAAACTTTTGTCCGCCGGCTATCTGTCCGCTAGCCTGTACACACGATCGGATCTGTCCGCTGACACTGGTCCGCGGACCAGTTCCAGCGGACAGATCCGGTCGTGTGTACGAGGCCTTCGAGTCTGCAAAAGACTTGAAACTGGGGCGGAGGTTCACCTTCCAGCAGGACAACGGCACTAAACATACAGCCAGAGCCATGGAATGGTTTAGATCAAAGCATATATATGTGTTAGAACGACCGAATCAAAGTCCAGACTTTAATCCAATTGTGAATCTGTGGCAAGACTTGAAAATGGCTGTTCACAGACACGGGCCCAGATTCAAGAAGCACTTGCGCGGGAGCAAGTGTGATTTGCGCCGCGCAAGTACTGATTTGCTCCCATGCAAATTTGCGGCTGATTCTGTAAACCAGTTAAGCCTGAAATGCGGCCATTTTCCCGCGCACGCAGCCTAGCTGCTCCTGCGCAATTTTCGCGCAATTTTGCGCGGGGTGTAAGTTGCGCCTTCATGGAATTCCCTCAGCGAATATGCAAATTAGGTACTGCCGATGATTCAGAAACATGCGCGTGTGATGCGCATCTTGCGCTGGAAGCGCGCAAGCTTTTTTCCCTGGGCAAACTTGCTCCTGCTAAAAGCAGGGGCAAGTTAGCAAAAGATGGCCAAATGTCATCTGAAGGAGCGCGCAACTTCAGCAGCACCTAGACAGATGAGCTGAACAAGCAGAGCACCCACATTTTCGGGACCTCACATCTGTGCACCAACATGCCAGGGGCAGCTATGGTTCTTGATATTCTATTGACTGAGCCGACTCGTAGGAGGGCACGGGAGAGGATTTACAGAGGGCGCTACAACCTTTTTCAGATGACTGATACTGAGGTGTATCGCATGTTTCGCTTTAGCCCTGAGGTCATCCTTGAGTTGGTAACAATCCTGCAGGATGACATCAGCAGCCCGACCCATCGGGGACAGGCAGTGCAGCCACTGGTGAAGGTAGTGGCAACCCTTCATTTTTTGGCAAGTGGCTCATTTCAGCGCACAGGTGGAGTGGTGGCGGGGATGTCCCAATCCAGCATGAGCAGGTGTGTGCACCAAGTGATCCCTGCAATACTCAGACGAATGGGCACACAATTTATCAAACCAACCACGGCTGACCTGCGGCAGAAGGCAATCAGTGATTTTTATGCATTAGCCAGATTTCCACGCACTGTGGGTGCAATAGATTGTACCCATGTGGCACTACGCCCCCCCCGGCTCCTCGAGCATATCTACTGCAACAGGAAACATTGGCATTCGATAAATGTGCAGATGATTGTGGATGCACATGGCCTCATATGGCATGTCCGTGCCAAACACCCAGGGTCAAGCCATGACAGTTTTATTTACCGACACAGCCCCATCCCAACCGAGTTTGACCAGAACATGTATGGAGACAGCTGGCTGATTGGTGAGTGACATGGGTGTCAGGTATGACTGCCCCCCCCCCCCCATGATGCACACATCACAAGGGGCACATGCACGACTAACATTCTCCTGTCTTTTCCCTTCCAGGTGACTCTGCATATGCCCTGGGACCTCACATGATGACCCCATTTCGTAACCCTCAAACACCAGGAGAGGAAAGATATAACGAAGCCCATGCACGTACCCGTGCGGTGGTGGAGCGCACATTTGGCATTCTTAAATCTCGATTCAGATGTCTGGATAAATCAGGGGGGACCCTATTGTATTCACCCAACTTTGTATGCCAAATCGTAGGGGCATGTAGTATTCTCCACAATTTAGCTCTAAGAAGGGGCATGCACATTGAGCATATAAAAAAAATAGAAACTCATATCCTGAGCATATATAAAAATAATAAAAAAATCATATTCTGTGGGGAAAAAAAATGTAGACATTAAATTATTTTTTTGTTTTTTTCTTTGGGCCAAGGGTGCCCCGGCTCCGGCTCCTCAATCTCCGTGGTGCAGAGGAGGCATGGGGTGGGGATGGAGGGGGGGGGGGGAGGGGGGGGAGGAGCATCAACCCCTACTTCCACACTCCTTGCAGGTGGTGGCTGCATGCCCTCCATGGCGTTGGCCAGGCGGGCAAGGATGGTGTTGGTCTGGGCCAACATCCGCATTTGGCGGGTGGTGGTATCCCGCTGATGCCGGCGGGTAACTCTCGCCTCCTCCTGCACTGCAGCGGTGTTGGCCTGCACAGCAGCGGTGTTGGCCTCCACCGCAGCTGTCATCCTGCTTAATAAAGCTGGTGTGGTCTCCAGAGCCACCAAGCAGGTGACTATGGCCTTAGAGTTGCCACTAATTTCCCCCAGGCTCTATGCGACATGTTTGTCCCGGTCCGCATGCAGGGTGAGGGCATGCTGCATAGAGGTGGAGGTGGATGCCATGCTGTCCGCCAGACGACGCACCTCTCCCACCATGGCCCCTATATGGCGGGTCTGCAGGGCCTGCTCCTCCAGCAGACCGTCACGGAGGCTGGAGGGTATATGCCTCGTTTTGGACAGAGCCTTCCTGGGAGGAGAGGCTCGGCCACGGACAGAGGGAGAAGGGGAGGGGTCCACAAGGGAGGGGCTTGCCCTGGAGGGGCTTGCCCTGGAGGGGGATGACGTGCTGGGTGGGGGGAGGGGGGTGGGTTGCACAGGGATGGTGGTATCCTCCTGGAGGGAGCCAGAGTCCTCCTGGATGAGGAAAAAGGAATCCTCCTCCAAAACCACTTCCTCCTCCATACTTGTCCCCGGTATGATCTCCTCCTGGACCAGCATAGCCAGAATGTCCATGGGGCCTGACTGGACCCCTGGCTCTGGTCTGGATGGGCTGGGTCGAGCCGCAGCCGAAGACGGCCCAGCTTCTTCTTCCTCATCACCACCTGTGGATGACACCAAAACGAAATATTTTGCTGGTGCAACACACTTCTCACATGTTCACTTGTACCCCCTCCCATGATGCACAGCAGATATGAAAGAAAAATAATACTTACATCTTCACTTCTACCCACAAATATGTTCACTTGTACCCCCTCCCATGATGCACAGCAGATATGAAAGAAAAATAATACTTACATCTTCACTTCTACCCACAAATATGTTCACTTGTACCCCCTCCCATGATGCACAGCAGATATGAAAGAAAAATAATACTTACATCTTCACTTCTACCCACAAATATGTTCACTTCTACCCCCTCCCATGATGCACAGCAGATATGAAAGAAAAATAATACTACCATCTTCACTTCTACCCACAAATATGTTCACTTGTACCCCCTCCCATGATGCACAGCAGATATGAAAGAAAAATAATACTTACATCTTCACTTCTACCCACAAATATGTTCACTTGTACCCCCTCCCATGATGCACAGCAGATATGAAAGAAAAATAATACTTACATCTTCACTTCTACCCACAAATATGTTCACTTCTACCCCCTCCCATGATGCACAGCAGATATGAAAGAAAAATAATACTTACATCTTCACTTCTACCCACAAATATGTTCACTTCTACCCCCTCCCATGATGCACAGCAGATATGAAAGAAAAATAACTTACCAGTCCCCAAGTTCCCAACAGTGGAGTCGTACCCTTCAAGTCCCTCCACCTGCTCCTGCACGAACGCTTGGGCAATAAGCTGCTCCTCCTGATTGAGCCGGATCATACATCGCGGCCCACCTCCCGTGCCACCGGTATGTTTCCTGATAAGAGCCAGTTTATCCCGTACCCTGCGCCTCATATCGTTTAATTTCTTCTGGATGTCATCCCAGGTACGCACTTCATTACCCAGGGCATTGATGTCCAGGGCAATGGCTTCATATATAGCCCTCCTTTGGACAATGGTGGTGTTTGCCCGCTGGGCACCATATAGGACTTCCTTATGCTGCTGGAGTGCAGCAATTAGGATGTCCATCTCCGCAGCCACAAAGTTGGCCTTTCTTTTTTTGGTCCCTTTGGGAGGTGCCATGTCTTGCAAATGGGCTGAATTTCCTTGCTCAGGGGGGGTAGGAAAAAGCAGGATGAAATTCAGCAAAGAACCTGCGCAAGTCTGCTCCTATTTATTTGCTCAGTGCAAGCAGCTGAGCAGGATTTGCCCTGAAATTATGCTAGGCGCAGTTTGACGCATGCGCAGACGGCAGCGCTCTAACTGCGCATGCGCGCGCCCGGCGCAAACCTCTGCTGAGCCGAAAATTCCTCATTTACATAGGGGCACACCCACTTTGACTTGCACGGCCTTGCGCCCTCAGCTTTGCCTTAAACAGGAGCAAATTAACTGAACAAACGATTCCTGAATCAGGTGGCAATTTGGCAAAATTGCTCCAGCGCAGAGAAATTCAGCTGAGCGGCTCAGGTGTAAGTAATGGGCAAATCTACCTGAATCTGGGCCACTCTCCATCCAATCTGACAGATCTTGAGCTATTTTGCAAAGAGGAATGGGCAAAAATGTCACTCTCTAGATGTGCAAAGCTGGTAGAGACATCCACAAAAAGAATTGCAGCTGTAATTGCAGTGAAAGGGGGTTCTACAAAGTATTGACTCAGGGGCGCTGAATACAAATGCACTCCACACTTTTCACATATTTATTTGTAAAAAAAATTGAAAACCATTTATCATTTTCCTTCCACTTCACAATTATGTGACACTTTGTGTTGGTCTATGACATAAAATCCCAATAAAATACATTTACGTTTTTGGTTGTAACATGGCAAAATGTGGAACATTTCAAGGGGTATACCTTTTCAATGCACTGTATGTGTTGGAAGTGCGCTGGGTCAATGTGCTAAGGTACTACTGACAATGAATGTCACTGCAACTGACTAATCACGTAACATGTGATAACATGTTTTACAATAACGCTCAAAAGTGTGATTCAGTGCTTAAAGCGGGGGTCCACCCAAAAAAAAAAAATAGACAAAAAGGCTCCAAAAAAACTTTAATTTTTATTTAATTTTTTACAGCTGGACCTCCGCTTTAAGCATGGCAGTTCACAGAACAATACAATACACAGAATCCACCGCAAAATTTCAAAAACGTTTGTGTTTGGTTTACATTGGATACATTTGCAAATATATGTGAAGCCGCACTGCCACGTCAAGCCTCTTCTGCAAAGTGCGGTCCCTAACTCTACTCTAACATTTTCAAAATGGAGATATACATAGCAAGAAATTCATTGTGAGGCTAAACTAGTTCAACAAATTCATTAAAAAAAACAGAGGTATTGGTTGCATATATTTGCAATCATATGTGAAATGTGAAAAAGTGCCAAAACATGCCTGAAAAAACAACTGGCTTCCTCTTAAATCAGGACCCGGCAACCTCTTCAACTTCTCTCACATTCTTCCTCCCTCGCATGCTTGAAAGCCCATCCTCTACTCTGCCCCACAATCTCTTGTTCTGCCAGGGCACTTTCCCAGGTCCCATCCCCAGTGGCGTCTCCAGCTTTCATATTTAGGGGGGGCACATGGGGGACAGGGACAAAAGTAGGGGGGCCAACTATAAAATGCAATTATATATATATATATATATATATATATATATATATATATATATATATATAATCTCCTGGGGCCCTTTACTACGATCCCACTATGGGCCCTTTCACATGTTCTGCAGTGAGCTCCCTTCCTACTATACTGGGGCCCCCCAGGGTGGCAGAAAACAAGATATATGTCACCAGCACACCAAGAAAATATAAGGGTACAAAGCAGTGGGAGAACTATCATTGTTGCAAAGGTTGTCTTGCCACCGGGCCCTGGTGTTCTGCCACAGTGGGGATCCCCAGCTGTCCTGTCCCTGCTATTTACAGCGCTGGTCTGGCATCTGTCTCCCTGGCAGCGGCGGCAGTCTATTAGGACCTAGTGCTGGTGACATTATGGGTGCATGCAGGGGAAGGCTGGCACTATTGGTTATAGAGAGCTGAGCCCCCAGCTGGTCACCTAGCAGCAGTAATGCTGTATAACCTTCTCTGTTGACATGCTGATCGGCATGTGATCCAGGTGATGCTCCCAGTCAGATCTAATAAACACAGTATTTATTAGCATCAAGAGTACAACTATATATATATAATCAACCGTATGTTCAGCAGCCATGTGGGCTCTATGCCTGTAAAGTGTGGGCTTTGATCAATAAAATCACTGATATTTATGACTAGGATTTGACTAAGAGCATCACTTGGATTGCATCCCGATCAGCATGTCAGAGAAGGGTCCACTGCTGCTAAGCAACCTGCAGGGAGCTCAACTGTCTACAACCAATAGAGATGGGCTCGGGTATGTTTGAAATCCCACATGCCCGATCACGCCCGGAAGCCGACACTCCACAGTGCTAATCAATGTATGGGCTGCCTAAGAGCTAAGACCAGCCATAGACAGTTTAAATCTCAGCTGGTTCAGCAGAAACTGGCTGAGATTTGAACCATTAATGAGCAGATTCTCTTATAATTATCACTAGTGGTTGCTGTATAGCCACTGGTGATAATCACTGTTTGTCGGGAGAATATAATTGCTGGGCAGGAGGGATATTCCTGTCACCACTGTCTGTTGCAAGTTTCTTTCCTGCAATCTGTGGATGCAGGAAAGAAATTTGCACTGTATATTATCTGCCTAACTGAAAGTGAGAGTAAATTGTGAATGTTTTGAAAGAACAGGAGAGGGGGAGGGAGACAAATGGGGGGGAGAGAAGGGATGGAGATAATGTAGTTCAGTGAATACAGTGTACTGCAGTCTGCAGTGCACACACTTAAACACGGTCCAGGCTAGAATATCTGGTTGTGTGAGCGCTTGCATTATGCAGTGTCGGTGAGCAGAGGGAGGGGGAGGAATCCCCCGCAGAGCTGACTGGGATCGCTCTCCCTCTCGGGGAGCAAAATACAAAAATTGCAAAAAAAAAAAAAAATTTTTTTTTTTTTGGGGGGGCACATGGTGGGGCACAGCATGATGTTGGGGGGGTCAGGGCCCCCTCTGGCCCCCCCCTAGGGACGCCTCTGCCCATCCCATCTATACCCAACTTTAGGAAACAGATAATTTTCCCCAGGTACAATCCCAGGCCTCTTCAGGCCTGTATTTTTTTCAGACTTCCATAGTTGCCAACAGTCCTGGGACCATCCAGATTTTGGGACCCTCGTCCCAATCGGAGGCCGTCACGATTTGGGATTATGCCTTTTTTGTCCAGGGAAATTGGGAATGTTTGGCTCTGCAGCAGCTGGCTCAAAAAAAAATGGCCACCAGCGTCGCGGTGAGATCTCTTATCCCTTGTGTTCAGTGGAGGAGGCTCAATCCTTGCAGCCAATAAATCGGCTTCTCTCTTTACAGTTCTGAAGCCAGGTTAGCTGCACGGATCGGCCCCTCCCCTCTCCACTGAACACACGGCGCCGCTTGTTCAGTTTACTCTGCTCTGAGTCTGCCCTTGTCCCTCTCAGTGTAAAGCCCAGGCCAGCGATGTAACTGTAATGTACAGGGGGCGTTAGAATGTACAGGGGCGGTTTCAATGTACAGGGGGGGTTACAATGTTCTGATTCTGCCCTTGTCCCTCTCGGTGTACAGCCCAGGCCAGCGATGTAACTGTAATGTACAGGGGGGCATTACAATATACAGTGGGGTTTACAATGTATAGGGGGATTACAATGTACAGGGGGGTTACAATGTACAGGGGGGTTACAATGTACAGGGGGAAACTATGTACGGGGGTTACTATGTACATGGGGGGTAACAATGTATGGGGGGTTACTATGTACAGGGGGGTAACTATGTACAGGGGGGTAACTATGCATAAGGGGTAACTATGCACAGGGAGGTAACTATGTACATGGGGGTAATTTGGGGGAGAGGGGTAACTATGTACAGGGGGGTGGGCGTTAACTATGGCTCTGCTTGGGATACGGATGTAAGGGCTGAGGCTGGGGAGACTGGTGTAAGGACTGAGGCTCCACTGGGGACACCAGATGTAAGGACGGACTCTTCTGGGGGCAACTAATGCAAGGACGGACTCTGCTGGGGGCACCTGATGCAAGGACGTACTCTGCTGGGGGCACCTGATGCAAGGACGGACTCTGCTGGGGGCACCTGATGGCATCTGGTGTCAGGCGACGTGGCAGGTGACACACTCAGTGGTCCCACTGTGTCTTCATTATGGTGAGTTGAATGATTTCATTCTGTATTACAATATCATAATATTAAATAATGCATTTCAATAATCCTGACACCATAACAACCATGGTGCCGGGATGATTGAAGCGTTAACACCAGGTGTTTGGAGTATCTTTTTCTGTTGATTTGTTAAACTCTGGAATACACATATTTCTATTGTGGTGTAGGATCTCTCTCCCTCCCCCTTTCCCCCTTTATTTCTCCCTTTCTTTCTCCACCCCCCTTTCTTTCTCCATCCCTCATTCATCTCAGACTCTAACCACACACCTTTGAGCCACACCCATTTAAGCCACGCCCATTATACGCATAAACCACGCCTGTTTTTGCTACGGCAAGCTTCACGCGCTGTATTCTTCTTTTTTTGCCATGTCACGCCCCTAATTATAGTGTCCCTAAATTGTTTTGCACAATTTAGGCAACTATGGACCTCCCACATTCAGGAAGCCCTCTCTGAGAAACTCGACCCTTTCTAATTGGACTTTTGGAGCGCCTCACAGCTCCACCACTTTCTCCTTATGCTCCCTGCCTCATCGGCCTTTTGAGGGTTCCTCACCCAGTTTAAACACCCCTTGGCCTCCTACTGGCCTCCAACCTTCCCTTATAGCTGGTCCAACACCTGCCTGAAAAAAGGTACCTGTCTTCAACCTCCCCTCATAACCGGTCCAACACATGCCTGCATAAAAAGGCTACTAGTCTACCAGTCTCCATCCTCCCCTCACAGCCGATCTAGCACGCGCCTGCAGAAAAAAATGTCTACTGGCCTCTAACTACTGGCCCCTCACAGCCAGTCAAACACATGCCTGAAGAAAAGAAAAAAGTCTACCAGCCTCCAACCTCCCCTCACAGCCAGTCCAACACCCACCTGCAGAAAATAAAAAAGTCTTACAGCCTCCAACCTCCTTTCACAGCTGGTCCAACACACACCTGCCGAAAAGTAAAAGTCTACTGGCCGCCAACCTCCCCTCACAGCCGGTCCAAGACACGCCTGCAGAAAAAAAAATCTACTATCCTCCAACCTCCCCTGACAGATGGTCCAACACATGCGTACAGGAAAATAAAAGTTTTCCAGCCTCCTACCTCCCCTCACAGGTGGTCCAAGAGACGCTTGCAGAAAATAAAAAAGTTTCCAGCCTCCTACCTCCTCTCACAGCCAGTGCAACACACGCCTGCAGGAAAAGAAAAAAGTCTACCGGCCTCCAACCTTCCCTCACAGCCGGTCCAACACACGCCTGCAAAAAAAGAAAATTCCTCCGGCCTCCAACCTCCCCTCACAGCCAGTCCAACACCCACCTGCAGAAAAGAAAAAAGTCTTCCGGCCTCCAACCTCCTTTCACAGCCGGTCCAACACACGCCAGTTGAAAAGAAAAAGTTTACCGGCCTCCAACCTCCCCTCACAGCTAGTCCAACACATGCCTGCAGAAAAAGAAAAGTCTTCCGGCCTCCAACCTCCCCTCACAACCGATCCAACACACACCTGCAGGAAAAGAAAAAAGTCTACAGGCCTCCTGTAGGGGGGGGGGGGGGGGGTGAATTTCTTTCTTTTATGCTTTCTTACAGCAAACGCCACTTTTTTGTGGAGTCTCTGTGTCAACGTCGCTTTCTGGAAGAAGCGTAGATCGATCACGATGTTTTAGTGGAATCCTCGAGTCAAGGTATTTCTGAAAGCAACGGCTATGTTTTTGTTGAGTATCAGTTTCATCGTCCATTTCTGGAGGATCAAACAGGCGGACTGATGGAGTAAGCATAAAGTGGACATGACGTTTCTTTTTGTGGAGGCCCCACTCTGGTGGAGTCTCCTCGTGGAAGTCGCACGCTGGTGGAGTCTCCTCATGGAAGTCGCATGCTGGTTGAGTCTCCTCGTGGAAGTCGCACGCTGGTAGAGTGGCCATGTCTAGGTCGCACTCTGGTGGAGTTGCCATGTCTAGGTCACACTCTGGTGGAGTTGCCATGTCTAGGTCAAACTTATACTGTCTTTTATTTTTTCTATTTTTGTTTCTTTTTCTTTTGTCTGGTTCTGTGATAATCGAGGGTTCTTCTGGTGGAGTCTTCTTGTGGAAGTTGCACTCTGGTGGAGTGGCCATGTCTAGGTCGCACTCTGGTGGAGTGGCCTTGACAAGGTCGCACTCTGGTGGCGTGGCCATTTCTAGGTCGCACTCTGGTGGAGTGGCCATTTCTAGGTCGCACTCTGGTGGAGTGGCCATTTCCAAGTGGCACTCTGGTGGAGTGGCCATGTCTAGGTCGTACTCTGGTGGAGTGGCCATGTCTAGGTCACACTCCGGTGGAGTGGCAATGTCTAGGTCGCACTTATGTGGACACACGCCTGCAGAAAATAAAAAAGTGTACTGGCCTTCAACCTCCCCTCACAGCTAGTCCAACACATGCCTGCAGAAAAAGAAAAGTCTTCCGGCCTCCAACCTCCCCTCACAGCCGGTCCAACACACACCTGCAGGAAAATAACAAAGTCTACAGGCCTCCTACTTCCCCTCACAGCCAGTCCAACACACACCTGCAGAAAAAGAAAAGTATTCTGGCTTCCTAGATCCCTCACAGCTGGCCCTAACTCATACTGTCTTTTATTTTTATTATTTTTGTTTCTTTTTCTGGTTCTTTTTCTTTTGTCCATGATGATCAAGGGTTTTTCTGCAGGGGGGGGGATGATGACACTTCTGGGCTTTGAATTTCTTTCTTTTTTGCTTTCTTACAGCGAACGCCACTTTTTTGTGGAGTCTGTGTGTCAACGTCACTTTCTGGAAGAAGCGTAAATCGATCACAATGTTTTAGTGGAACCCTCGAGTTAAGGTATTTCTGAAAGCGACGGCTATGTTTTCGTTGAATATGAGTTTCATCGTCCATTTCTTGAGGATCAAACAGGCGGATTTATGAAGCATAAAGCGAACATGACGTTTCTTTTTGTGGAGGCCCCAATCTGATGGAGTCCCACTCTGGTGGAGTCTCCTCGTGGAAGTCGCACGCTGGTGAAGTCTCCTCGTGGAAGTCGCACGCTGGTGGAGTTTCCTCGTGGAAGTCGCACGCTTGTGAAGTCTCCTCCTGGAAGTCGCATGCTGGTGGAGTCTTCTTGTGGAAGTCGCACGCTGGAGGAGTGGCTATGTTTAGGTCGCACTTTGGTGGAGTGGCCATGTCTAGGTCGCACTCTGGTGGATTGGCCATGTCTAGGTCGCACTCTGGTGGAGTGGCCATGTCTAGGTTGCACTCTGGTGGAGTGGCCATGTCTAGGTCGCACTCTGGTGGAGTGGCCATGTCTAGGTCGCACTCTGGTGGAGTGGCCATGTTTAGGTCACACTCTGGTGGAGTGGTCATGTCTAGGTCGCACTCTGGTGGAGTGGTCATGTCTAGGCCGCACTCTGTTGGAGTGGCCATTTCTAGGTCGCACTCTGGTGGAGTGGCCATATCTAGGTCGCACTCTGGTGGAGTGGCCATGTCAAGGTCGCACTCTGGTGGAGTGGCCATGTCAAGGTCGCACTCTGGTGGAGTGGCTATGTCAAAGTCGCACTCTGGTGGAGTCTGAATTTTAACGTCACTTTTTGGCGGCGGCTCAATGTGATGGTCGACAGGCCTGCCATGTGAGCCTTCTCTGCAGTAAATGCCGTGTACATCTTCAATAAAAAAAAAATAGAGGAATTCGATTTAGCACCTTCACCTACATTTCACATATTTTTGTTTGTACAACATAAAATTATAGAGAGAAAAGTTCAAAACTCTTGTGCCAGGGACAATGAATAAACTTGACATGACAGGGACCAGGGCCGCCGAATTATGGGGCCCCTTACACAGCTTCAGGCATGGGCCCCCTGGAGCAGAGAACGGGGGGGGGGGGCTGCCGCAAATTATTGAGAAGCGGGGGGGGGGGGCCTTTACAAAGAAAAGAAGAAATAAAGAAAAAATATATATATAAAAAAATGGGGGGTAGCCATCCAGGGCCCTGGGGACCTCAGACCTTTAATAAAAAATAAATTTTATATATATATATATATATATAAAAATATATATATATATTTTTTTTTTAAAGGGGGCTTGCCATCTGGGGCCCTGAGGACCTCTGGGCCCTTTAATAAAAAAAAAATATATATATATATATATATATATATATATATATATATATATATATATATATATATATATATATATATATAAAATATATATATTTTTTTATAAAAACAAATTACAAAAAAATGGGGGTTGCCATCCGGGACCTCTGGGCCCTTTAATAAAAAAAATAAAAATAAACCTCTGGGCCCTTTAATAAAAAATAAATAAAAAAAATATATAGAAAAATAAATAAAAATAAACATTTATAAAAAAAATTAAAAAAAGGTTGCCATCCAGGGCCCTTTAATAAAAATAAAAAAAATTGATAAACAAAAATAAAAAAATAAACATTTATAAAAAAAAGGGGGTTGCCATCTGGGGCCCTGGGGACCTCTGAGCCCTTTAATAATAATTATATATATATATATATATATATATATATATATATATATATATATATATATATATATATATATATATATATATATATATATATAAGAAATAAAAAAATATATATAAAAAATGATTTTTTTTTATAAAAAAAAAGGGGGGTTGTCATCCGGGGCCCTGGGGATCTCCGGGGCCCTGGGGATCTCCGGGCCCCTGGGGACCTCCGGACCCCTAAAAAAAATTGTCCCTTTAATAAAAAATAAAATAAAAAAATATATATATATTTTTTATAAAAAATAAATAAAAAAGGGGGGGGGTTCTCTCTGGGCCCATTGGACCTCTAAAAAAAAAAAAATTGGCCCTTTAATAAAAAATAAAATAAAAATATATTAAAAAAATATATATTTTTTTATAAAAAAAAAAAAAAAAGGGGGATTGCCATCTGGGGCCCTGGGGGCATCCGGGCCCCTGGGGACCTCCGGACCCCTAAAAAAAAAGAAAGAAAAAATAAATAAATATATATATATATATATATATATTTTTTTTTTTTTAAAGGGGGTTGCCATCCGGGCCCCTTACAGGTGTACTGCCTGTATCCCCCTGATGGCGGCCCTGCTGGGGGGGGGGGAGGGGGGGCAAGCTCAGGCCCTGTCTCTTTTAGGTGAAGGGGGCCCAGTAATGTAAGCTGTACGGGACCCCATGATTTCTAACAGTGGCTCTGGCTGTGGGCGAATGGGCCTGAATGCAGACAGTGCACGTCATATTAGGAAGAGTAGCTGCGACCGTGCAGCTGTGTGTTCTAATTCTTTTCAATGGACTCTAAAAAGGAAAACAAACAGAGGGCACACCAGCCTTGTACATTCCCTTCCCAACACTTTAATGTATATAGAATAAATATTCATACTCACAAATGAGTATTGAGTTGAGCATAAAAGTCCATCACTGAGTGCTGCAACGGTAATGCACAAGGCTGGTGTGCCCTCTGTTTGTTTTCCTTTTTAGAGTTTCGTCTGGGTTTGCCCTGACCTGTTATGAGTGGCAGCACAGTCGGCGTGGTTGTTTGATTAGTGAAGACTGCTTTATACCATTCCTTCCAATCAACCGCACAACTATCTCTCAAGCGCAAGAGTTTTTTGGGCTTTTTTCTGTATAATTTTCAATGTACTGCTTGCATGCAGCACCTGGAAGTTATAGATGCTGAAAAAACAGGCCTCATCACCCTTGTAAACAAGGCCATACAGACAGACAAAACTAATACAAATAAACAAGTGCTAATTAATTATCCTTGAGCATTTTATTATGCACCATCCCTTTAACCTAAGTACTGTAATTAACTACTTCAATACAGGGCATATTCCCCCGCTTCCTGCCCAGGCCAATTTTCAGCTTTCAGCGCTGTAACAATTTGAAGGACAATTGTGTGGTTGTGCAACGTTGTACCCAAATTATCGTATTTATCTTGCTATAACACGCCCCGGCGTATAGCGCGCACCCCCAACCTAGAAGGAAAATTCATGAAAAAAAAAAAATACTTACAGTTTGGATGCCCCTCGTCGGTGTCTTGCCCGCCGTCCATCGCGTCCATCGGCGGCCTTGTCCGGTCCGGCGTCCTTATGCGGCCATCGTGGTGTCCTCCCCGCTCAATCCCCGCTTCCTGCGCTGTGTTTGAACCACTCCGCCGACATATACCGAGCGCAGTACACTCGGGTATAGTCGGGCAGGTTCGGCTCCTCTCGCGTAAAGGACGTACAGGACGCACAGGACGTGACCGCGAGCGGAGCCGAGCCTGCCCGACTATACCCGAGTGTACTGCACTCGGTATATGTCGGCGCAGTGGTTCAAACACAGCGCGGGAAGCGGGTATAGGCGTATATCGCGCACCCACGATTTTGCCCTGATTTTCAGGGCAAAAAAGTGCGCGGTATACGCCGATAAATACGGTACATTTTGATAATTTTTTCCCCCACAAATAGAGCTTTCTTTTGGTGGTATTTGATCACCTCTGTGGTTTTTATTTTTTGCGCTATAAACAAAAATAAGACCAACAATTTTGAAAAAAAACACAATTGGGGTTATTTACTAAAGACAAATCCTCTTTGCACTACAAGTGAAAACTATGGGCCAGATTCAGGTACATTGTCGTATCTTTGTGCCGGCGTAGCGCATCTCATATGCGCTATGCCGACATAACATTGAGAGGCAAGCTGAGTATTCACAAAGCACTTGCTCCCATATTTACGCCAGCATAACGTAAATAGGCCGGCGTAAGCCTGCCTAATTCAAAGTAGGCAGGTAGTGGGCGTGTTGTATTAAAATGAGTCGTGACCCCATGTAAATGCATGGCCGTACGAACGGCGCATGCGCACACATGCTCAGAATCACGTTGCATATACTCCCTAAGATACGACGACTCAATGCGTACGACGTGAACGTAACTTACGCCCAGCCCCATTCACGTACGACTTACGTAAACGACGTAAAATACGACAGCTGTTCTGACGTTTCTGACGTCTATACCTTAACACAGGCATGTCCAAAGTCCAGCCTGGGGGCCAAATGCGGCCCCCCTGTTGATTTAATATGACCCCCCTGGTAATTTGGATATATATATATTGTTTGTGGCCCCCAGGGCCACAAAAGATATATACTGTATTTATTCATGGCAATGGTAAACCTGTGCATGTTATATGCTGATAAATACGGTATATCCAAATAACAAGCCCAAGCTCATCCTTAGTCCTAAGCAACGCTCTGGGATTCGTTGGGGTCACAAAATAAATATATACAGTATATCCAAATAACATGCCCAAGCTCATCTCTTCACCACACACGGCCACAAAGGCAAGAGAATTCTTGTTGGGCAGTGTATTAGTGCTCAGACAAACACACTTAGACCGAATTTTAATGGTTCAAAGAATGTCAGGCAAAATAGTCGGCCCTCACGCATGTTCACATAATCAAATCTGGCCCTCTTTGAAAATAGTTTGGACACCCCTGCCTTATTATGACTTACCCCTGCTTTATGAGGGGTAAACTTACGCCGGACGTACACCTTACGTAAACGGCGTAGATTACTGCAACGGGCGTAAGTACGTACGTGAATCGGCGTATCTTGCTCATTTACATATTCAACGAGTAAATCAATGGAAGCGCCCCTATCGGCCAGCGTAAATATGCACCCAAGATACGACGGCGTAGGAGACTTACGTTGGTCATATTAAGCCAAAATTCAGGCGCATCTTGTTTCCTGAATACGGCTCATATATACGACGACGCATCCTAGAACTTACGCGGCATATCAACAGATACGTCGGCGTAAGTTGTCTCTGAATCCGGCCCTATAAGTGCAAAGTGCACTTGAAATTGCATTGAAAGTGCACTTGGAAGTGCAGTCGCTCTAAATCTGAGGAGTAGATTTGAAATGAGCGGAAGCTCTGCTGGTTTTATTATCCAATCGTGTGCAAATTAAAATGCTGTTTTTTTTCAATTTTCCTTGCATGTCCCCCTTAGATCTACAGGGACTGCACTTCCAAGTGCTCTTCTAGTGCACTTTCAAGTGCAATTTGCACTTGTGGTTTGCACTTGTAGTGCAAAGTGGATTTGCCTTTTGTAAATAACCCCCAATATTTTTTACTTCTGTGCTCCAAAAGCTGGCAATAGACAGTTCCATTCTCTGCCAGTTCAACAGGGACTAGCCAAGATTCTACCCATGTATGGGCAGACTGATTACAGGCTGAGTACAACCAGCCCCTCTGATATTTGATCGATTTATTGCCAGCCAGTGGGTCGGGATGAGTTGCAAGCAATCAGCATTTTTATACAAAGGCCAGCAATAGTCATCCGTGTGTCCCTGTCAGGGCCGCCATCAGGGGGGTACAGGCAGTACACCTGTAAGGGGCCCGGAGTTCCCCAGGGGCCCGGATGGCAACCTCCTTAAAAAAAAAAGTTTTTTTTTGGGGGGTCCAGAGGTCCCCAGGGCCCCAGATGGAAACCCCCCCCCCTTTTTTTTTTAAATATATATATATTTTTAATATATTTTTATTTTATTTTTTATTAGAGGGCCATTTTTTTTGGGGGGGGGGGGTCCAGAGATCCCCAGGGCCCCGACAACCCCCTTTTTTTATAATTTTTTTTATATATTTTTATATATATATATATTATTATTATTAATAAAGGGCCCAGGGCCCCGGATGGCAACCCCCCTTTTTTATAAAAAATAAAATAAAAAATTATATATTATTTTTTTTTTTTTTCTTTCTTATATATATATATATTTTTTATGTATTTTTTTATTTTTATTAAAGGGCCCAGAGGTCCCCAGGGCCCCGGCGCTACCCCCTTTTTTTATATATATTCTTGTTTATTTCTTCTCTTTTTGTAAAGGGCCCCCCCCGCTTCTCAATTCCAGGCGGTAGCACCCCCCCCGGTGCTCCAGGGGGCCTATGCCTGAAGCTGTGTAAGGGGCCCCATAATTCCTGATGGCGGCCCTGCAAGTACCTGGCATACATCGTGGCTGCCAGGCACGCGCATTGGCACCACGTGACACGGCGGGCACAGCTTTTCCTCGCCATGTGCCCTCGGCGGCGCGCAAGGGGGAATGTAAACAGGAAGACGTCCAGGGACATCTACCCGGCAGTTGAGAGCCACGCTGTAGACGTCTTTCGTCTATAGCGTGGCTCTCAAGTGGTTCACGTGACGGATGGCCCCGCCCTCACCTACACAAGAGCTGTCACTGGCTGAAGCCGCGTCATTCCCGGGGTGTCTCTGGTGGAGACAGGTGATGCGCTGCGGACATCTCATCGCTGGATCCTGGACCTGGATGAAGAGGATATCTTCTCATCGCTGGACCCCAGAGAGGAGGTCACCCATCGCAGGATACCGACAGCGTTGGAGCGGAGGCCGAGAGTAGATTACCATCACTGGAATCTTTTTTTTATTTTTATTTTTTTATTTTTAATAAAGGACTTTCCCAACGGTGTCTGTGTTTTTTTTTACAATTTGTTACACTTTCTTTGTAAAATGGTAGGGGTACAATGTACCCCATTACCAATTCACATGGGGGGCTGGAATCTGGGGGTCTTCCAGGATCTGATAAGCCCCCCGCCCGCCCGTAGACCTCCAGAACCACTGGGCAAGGGTTGTGGGGATGAGGCCCTTGTCCCCATCAACATGGGGACATGGTGCTTTTAGGGGTCACAGACTCCCAATGTTAAGGGCATGTGGCCTGGTACAGTTCGGGGGGGGGGGGGGGGGCACTCTCATCCCCTTCTCTTTTCCTGCGGCCTGCCAGGTTGCATGCTCGGATGAAGGGTCGGGTATGGATTTTTGGGGGGAACTCCACGCCATTTTTTTTAAAATTTGGTGTGGAATTCCCCTTAAAATCCGTACCAGACCTAAAGGATATTTGGGGGGAACTCCACTTAATTTTTTTTTTAAATTTGACGCAGGGTTCCCCTTAATATCCATACCAGACCTGAAGGTCCTGGTAATTGAATTTGGGGAGACCCCCACGCATTGTTTTTTTTTTTTTATCAATGACTATTCTCTGTATTGCCGGGAGCCGACAATTCATTATAGCCATGGTTTTAAATGACTTTTTTTCCCCTTCAGAAATTACACTTTGTGCAGGGATAGTTCTAATCACGAGAAACAAGCGCTACTTCACAGGCATACTATACACCCACACAGGTACAAAATTTCAAGGAATATTTCACTTTTATTGTTTCACTTTAAAGTGGAGTTCCACCCATAAATATAACATTACATCAGTAGTTTTAAAAAAATGTCATTAGTCCTTTAAGAAATTTTTTTTTTTTTTAGATGCCTTCAAAGTGTTGTTGCTAGGCAGAATAGTTAATCTTCCCTCTTCCTGCACCTAGGTGCTTAAGCTTCCTAACCTACACCGCACAGACTCCTGGGAATGTAGTGGGTGTAACTTTCCAGGAGTCTGTGCACTCCCCAGTCTCGAAGAATCATGTGACTTGGACAGTACAGGTGCTGAAACCTGATCTGAAACCTATTACACTGCTTGTGCAGCACTGAGCAGTCATACAGTCTGGCTTCATGATGCCCACACTTAAGATGGCCCCAGTCAATTTCTATTTTATAAAGTGTCTAAATGCTGTAACAACCTAACAAAACGGACCTTAGTTTACAGACTAACTTTACTAGAATACATTAAGCTTGTGTATTACAGGGATATTTCTTTTTAAAAAGTGAAATTGTGACCGGAACTCCGCTTTAAGCATTATTTGTAGCGCCGCCGGCCCTGCACGCAGGCTTAACGGGCGGCTATGCTTTGGGCCCCTAACAGTGACAGGGTCCTGGGCAGCTGCCCCGTTTTGCCCTGTGGTAAAGATGCTCTGATCATCTGGGCGGCAGTTCTCCTCTCTCTTCCCCTGCACAGGTAGGCTGCATTGGGGACACAGGCTGCATAGGGGACACAGGCTGCATTGGTGGCACAGGCTGCATTGGTGGCACAGGCTGCATTGGAGACAGAGGCTGCATTGGGGACACAGGCTGCATTGGGGACACAGGCTGCATTGGTGGCACAGGCAGCATTGGTGACACAAGTGGAAAATAGAAAGTGCGGCGCTCAAAATATTACTCTCTGTATGCTCAAAAGATATAAGTGTACATTTAACCTCCGTGTTATATTTAATAAATTAATTAAATTCCACACATAATATGAAAACTATGAAAATGATTAATCAAAGTGATAATATAACGCAATCATTGACTGAAAAAAATTGTGTTATTCAAAATTTGGACATGATACAAACTAATATGTGTAGGTTGAAAATTCACCAAATGAATATAGTGAATAAATAACCAATATAAATAAATATAATAAATACAAAGTGAAGCACCAAAGATAGATGGAAATAAACCAAAAAAGTGCCAGCGCACGTGACCCCAGGCCAGGTAGGCCATAGTGGAGGGGCCCACGATGTGCGCACACCCTAAAGGTGGGTGCCGCACCTGGAACCAGGAACCCGCGAAGAACCAACAAAAATGGCGTCTGCCACAGATATACTCTCCCCAGCATGCCCCGCGAGGGAAAACTCCTCTAATTGGCTGCTGGGGAAAAGCGGCTCTGCCAGAACCCCTCTAGCGCCAACTGTCGCCCAGGGATGGGATCGCATCCCTGGAGCGCAGACTGACCTACAGGACAGTTCAGGAATGACTGCAGCCCAAATTTAGCAAATTCTGAATGGGAGCAAAATAACTCTCCCATTTCCCACTAACTTTAGCGTAGTGCCCATACTGAAAGTAAGGGGGCGCTACATACATACTTAGCATTAGGCTACGTGCACGTGTAACACACTCCTAGTTAGGTGCTAGGATTAGGTACATTTAGTTATGGTTCAAACAAACGAACAAATGGAGAGCCGGCCACTTTGGAATACCTTCTGGATTTTATTGAAATATGGTTCAGTAAAAGCAAACGGCTAACATGTTTTGGCAACTCTAGCCTTGATCACAGCACTGCAACCAATGTGGCTGTGTTTAATTACGCTAGTCTCTTTAGTGTTTTACTTGCTGCAGGTTTGATTGCTTTTTTTGCTTTCTGGAGAACTATGGACTGTTCTGGAACATAGGTATGGAGCAAGACAAATGGGCAGCATGAATATTTATACAGCCCTAGCCAATTCCTGTGATAGTGGCCCAGATAGGTGCCGGGAAACTGTATAAATACTTTGAGACACAGAGCTTCCTGTTTTTTTTCTTTGGAAGGAGATCACAGCCTAAAGGGGGCTGCTTGCCCCTTTAGGCCATCCTGCCAGGTGTCCAGGTCTCAGGTGGGCGACCTGAGGGCCTGTTTTGCAGTTTCCAGACAGACTTACAGCATCTGTAGAGAGGGGGCAGAATGCGGCCTGGTCGTCTTGCAATAAACCAGGAAATGTCCAGAAGAGATGAGACCCTACACTTTCTGTCCTTATCTGGAACCTTTCCCTAGCATTAGCAATGCTCCTTACAGGCGAGGCACCTGTCTCAACTCTAACAACTTGCCAAAAGTTTGCCTAATCTGGGAGCCAGGGCCTTAAAAGGCTCTGACTGACCCAAGATGGTCATCAGAATCACATGGGGCTGCAGCATCCAATTGGATCATTTACCCAATGACCCAGGAAATCATAGAGGGACCATGTTCATCCTGACTTCCTCCCCAACTGCAGTGCTGCTGCAGAAAACACCACCTGCATTGGAGAAAGTAGACTGCACCTGCCTACAGGCTGGTATCTTAAAGAGCTCTGTCCATCTAGTTTTTTGTGAAGGAACTTAAATTGCTCAAGGAAGCTTTTGTGCCTTTAGCTATTGTAACAAAGCCATGTCCACTGGCCGCTTTTACCAGGACTTTGCTTACAGTTCTACTCTTTTTGGAGTATCCCACTCAATCCCCTAACCCTATCCAACCAAAAATAAAATCACCAAAAAAAATTAGCCAGAGGTAGACTGTGACTGTGTGCCTGGCTGCAAGGCAAGTGCTGGGAAAATTAACCCTGTGCAACTTTCTAGAGGCTTCTAGAGCGCTACACAAGAAAATATTTTGGTCCCCATTCCATTCAATGACTGTCCTACTTTTCTGCATCATAAATGATAGCTGTACATAGTTGTCAAAATGTAAAAAAATATTTTGGGGGCTCTACAATGTGTGTTAATGCATATGTTTTTTAAATGCACTTGCTTGAAGTACACAAACTGTAGACCTACCAGAAGTAATGTCTTGGACCTTTCTTTAAACAAAAAAATAAATAAAACAATTTTCAAAACATGCTTGGCTGCAGTGAATAGATATGAACTAGTCACAAAGCAATTTTTAATGACCATGCAGCAATGTGTGCTCTTTCCCTGTTTATGTTACTAAGAGACAGTTCAAATATAAGTCATGCTTCTATAAAGTTGTTTCCTGCCTGTAAGGCCAGTCACTCTGGTGTGAAATTCTATCTGGATTATTATGCTTTTAAAATTGCCTGAAGCAGGTAAAGGAGCTGTTATTATTACCAAGAGTCATTGTCATCTTTAAACTGTAGCGCTCACCCTCGAAGGAGCCGCTGGTTATAGATTGGGATGGCGTGTTACCTCTGTGAGCATCTAGGGGTAGATGATGAGAGCAGCAATGATGGAATGTCCA
This sequence comes from Rana temporaria, assembly GCF_905171775.1. Classification (NCBI taxonomy): domain Eukaryota; kingdom Metazoa; phylum Chordata; class Amphibia; order Anura; family Ranidae; genus Rana; species Rana temporaria. Next base: position 117,632,690 of record NC_053490.1, on the reverse strand, counting down.
AACAGCAGGTGTCTTTCTTGTGCTTTATTTTACCCAACACAGTAAACAATAAACTTGAGGTAGATAGCAGAGATGGATGAGGAGAAGAAATAGCAGATTCAGGCCCAACAGCGCAGAAGCAATCCTGCTTCCAACGACACTTTACTCTCGTCGCCACTCCAGCCGGAGTGGGTATAGTGTACCTGGACAGGCCTCTCACACCGACCTGGCAGCCAGGGTATCACTCAGAACTTTGAGAGGAACAGGTCTCTGCCACAGACCTGGCCTCAGAACTTAGGTTATGGAGACTATTCTCCTCAGTGAACTTCTTCTTGCCTAGATCTTTCTCAGGTAGTTTCAATTTGGTCACCGACTGACAGGTGGCCAACATCCACCCCCTCAGTGTCCGGCTACCTCGATCCCCGGTGGATTGTCTAGGCCCTGTTGGACCGCCAGCCTCTCATTGGCGCTCCTCAGACGGACTCCCCACCGAACAGCTACACTTGCTTGGGATCTCCTCACAGTTGGGGCCCAGTCGATTACTGGAGCCCCGCCACAGCTTAGATGTTCCGGGCCAACATATTCCCGGAACCAGGAACACCGCATGGCACGCGCACCCCGGCCTGGTAGGTTATCTCGCCGGGGAGCCGTGATGTGTGGTCACCCTGAAGGTGGGTGTCACACCAGGAACAAGACCCTGCCCAATGGCGTCTGCTCCAGAAGTACCCTCTCCCAGCATGCCCGGCGAGGGAAAACCCCTCCTGATTGGCTGCTGGCAAGAGGCACCCCAGCCTGGACTCCACTGGCACCAGCTGTCGCTCCGGGGTGGTATAGCATCCCAGCAGCAACAGAATGAGCCCACAGTACAGCCCAGCCGAAGCAGAGACCCAATTTAGACACATCAACTGGATGAGAGCTAACTAACTCTCTCATCCCCCTTAATTTTAAAATAGCACCGGTACTGAAAGTACACAGGCGCTACAAAACTAAAGACCTAAAATGAGACTCTGCGTTGGCGGCAGCATCCTAATCTAAATATACCAGATTTTGTACAGCTATAAAAATGAATAGATATGTTTATGAGTGCTGCAATAGCTCTTTAGCATACTGATTACATGGAATGATGGAATGTTTCATGTATTGTTCCCTACAGCAGCAGTCCCCAACCTTTGTGGCACCAGCAACAAGCTTAGTGGCAGACAATTTTTACAGGGATCGTGGGGGGAATCAGTCCATTGCTGTGCCACAGTGTCCTCACTTCCCCTTTACATCACAGCCCCCCTTTTACATTACAGTGCCCCTTTACAGTGCAGTCTCCTTTAAATTAATGTAACTGGGACTGCACTGTAAAGGAGCACTGTGATATAAAGAAGACTGCACTGCAAAGGGGCACTGTACAGTGCCCCTTTACAGTGCAGTACCTTTTATATAACCGTGCCCCTTTATAGTGCAGTCCCTTTTATATAACAGTGCCCCTTTACATTACTGTGCCCCTTTACATTACAGTGCCCCTAACAATCACAGCCCCCATCACAGTGCCTTTTGCAGTCCTTGGCTTCCCCTTACCTGTCTAAGATCACAGCGACCCCTGTAAATCTCTGCCCCCCTCGCACAGTCCTACCTTTCGCAGGGCAGAAGCAGTTATTAGCGTGTGTGTCCACTCCCACATCTCCCAATGTCATCCAATCAACAGAGCAGGCGGCGGGAGTAGCCAGGGATCTGCACAGAGAGTGGGAGTTTTTTCATATCAACAAACGGGTAATCACCCCAGCATCTTCCGTCCGCCTGCCAATGTCATCCTATCACCAGAGCAGGGGGCAGGAGGAGCTGCAGATCTGAACAGAGGGTGGCAGCTGCCCAACTTATCATGTTAACAAGAGGGTAATTACCAGAGCAGGAACGTGGATTTGTGTGTTCCTAGTATAAAGAAACACCGATCGGTCTCCTCCCCCAGTCAGTCCCATCCCCCCACAGTTAGAACACATAGTGAGGGAACACATTTAACCCCTTGATCGCCCCCTAGTGTTAACCCCTTCCCTACCAGTGTCATTTATACAGTAATCAGTGGTTATTTATAGCACTGATCGCCGTATAAGTGTCAATGGTTTAAAAAAAGTGTCAAAAGTGTCCGATCTGTCACAGTCCTGATAAAAAATCGAAGATCGCCGCAATTACCAGTAATAAATAAATAAATAAATAAAATGGCATAAATTAATAACCTATATTGTAGACGCTATAACTTTTGCGCAAACCAATCAATATACGCTTATTGCGATTTTTTTTACCAAACTTATGTAGAAGAATACATATCGGCCTAAACTGAGGAAAAAAATCGTTTAAATTGGGATATTTATTATAGCAAAAAGTAAAGAATATTGTGTTTTTTTTTTCAAAATTGACGCTCTTTTTTTGTTTGTAGCACAAAAAATAAAAACCACAGAGGTGATAAAATGCCACCAAAAGAAAGCTCTAATTGTGGGAAAAAAAGGACATTGATTTTGTTTGAGTACAGCGTCGCACGACTGCACAATTGTCAGTTAAAGTGGCGCAGTGCCGTACCGCAAAAAATGGCTCGGTCAGGAAGGGGGTAAATTCTTCTAGGGCTGGTGGTTAAAAAAAAAAAAAAATCTATTCAAGTACTCAATGTATTTTTAACTTAGAAGTTGTACTTTCTATTGCTCTCAGTACAGTAAAATACACCCCCTAAGCTAGTAGGAGCGGCAGAGCACAGGGGGGGGTGAAATTCTGGACTGTCTTTGGAATTGCCCCAGCCCCTGTTCAAATCCAATCCGGGGACAAAACCAGGGACAGACTTGGTCCGGGGACAGTGTCCTCAATGCAGGGACTGTCCCCAGAAACCGGGGATGTCTGGTCACCTTAGACTAGGAACTATGGGCCAGATTCACAAAAGAGATACGATGGCGTATCTCCTGATACGCCGTCGTATCTCTGTTTTAGGGCCGTTCTAACTATGCGACTGATTCATAGAATCAGTTACGCATAGCTAGCCCTAAGATCCGACAGGTGTAATTGAATTACACCGTCGGTTCCTAGGATGCAATACTTCGGCCGCCGCTGGGGGGAGTTTGCGTCGTAAACCAGCGTCGGGTATGCAAATTAGCAGTTACAGCGATCCACAAAGGTTTTTCCCGGCGCAAGTGTTAGATTCCCGTCGCAAAGATAGGGCTGCTCTTAACATGGTGGAAAATTACTCCACCATGTTAAAGTATGCCCGTCTTTCCCGAGTCGCTTTTAAATTTTTTTGTTTTCCTGGTGTAAGTACGTTACACACGTCGCGATTCTCAACACGTCGGCGCGTCGTAATTTCGCGCAAAGCACGTCGGGAAACTTGCGAAAGGGGCATGCGCAGTACATCCGGCGCGGGAGCGCGCCTAATTTAAATGGTACCCGCCCCATCTGAATTGGGCCGCCTTGCGCCGGACGTGTTTACGATACACCGCCGCAAGTTTCCAGGTAAGTGCTTTGTGGATCGGGCACTTAGACTGAAAACTTGCGGCAGTGTAACGTAAACAGGTTACGTTATGCTGCGCCGCAGGTACGAGAATCTGGCCCTATGAACTATAGGATTTTTTGTGTGCAAGTAAGGTGCTTTGCTTATTCCAAACAAACAGAAGTGATGGGGGGGGGGGGGGGGAGGTATGAGAGCTCAAGAAGGACATTACAAGGAGACAGAAATGATTTATTGAAAAATAAGTAGTGGCTGTGTATGGATTATTTTTTTGGAGAATAAGGATATAATTTGTGTACACTTTAAAAATAACAAGTATCTGTCAGAATATACAGTATGCTGCTTGCACATTAAGTTTCAGCTTTATTACAAAGTTCTTGTTTGAGGTCTCAACCTCCGAATTAGTGACACTACCCAGCAATGTACAGCTACACCCATCAAGCTTTGGCCAATCATTTCTTGGTTCCTAAGCAACTGAGCTCATCAGAATACTACATCCTGGTGCTTATCCTGGAAGCTGGTGAAGTAATATTTTCAGGCAGTTACCTTTCAGTGAAGCAGAAAATATAAATCCTAAATAAACAACAATTTTAAGTGGCGTATAATTTATTTCAGAAACCTGATCTGGCTGCAGAAACCACATTTTCACACGGAAATTTTCAATAAAACGTTCGTAATCAAGTTTTTAGAGTTACAAAACCATCAGTATATCATGGTTACAATGTACAGGAATGTAAATTGTATTATTATATAATGTATATTGGTCTATTTTAAAGAAAACAATACTAATGCCGCATACACGCGACCATTTTTCATGACGAGAAAAATGCAATTTTTTAAATTGATCATTAAAAACATTTTTCTTTCATAATCGTGTGTATGCAAGGCAGGCTTGACAAGAATCACGTCGAGAAAAACGTAGTTTTTTTCCATGACATTACAAACGGTCGTGTGTACACGGCGTAAGAGAAATATGTAGGCTGCCATTGTTGATTTGTAATTTCATACAGAGGTTTAAAGGGGTCGTAAGGTTAAAAAAATGTTTTCCGAAATAGCTTCCTTTACCTTAGTGCAGTTCTCCTTCCAGTAGTGTATTTTGGTTTTGTGCTGCCCTAGGCCTGACTAAACTCGTGCACCCCCTAATTTAAATATGACCCACCCCTTCCTGTCAAAGCCACACCCCTTGCTGTTTAAGACCCACCCTGAAATTTTTGAGTGGGAACACTAGTTCTGAGGGCCTGGGGGGGGGGGGGGGGGGGGGCAATGGAGTCCCTTAATTTGCATAGATTTCCTCCCACTTCCCGTTTAGCTATGGGGCAGGAATTGAGGTGAAATCTCTGCAATGGGACAGAGATGGTAAAAAAATAAACTGACCAGGGCTATTACCCTCCCTTACTCAATCAAAAATAAAAAACTGTTGCCTATAATTCTACTTTAAGCACAAATTTCTGATAATTTTATGGAGAGGACTAAGAAGATATAACCATGCCAATGGTACAGCAGAAAACATATAGCACAGTGAGGAAGGTTTGTGGTCCAGGATGATAGGACAAAATTAGAAGCGCACTAACAGTGTAGCACAAGCCGGCGAGGACTCTTTCCATGCTGCCCCCCTGCAAAGTGCTGCCCTAGGCCTGGGCCTTGTTGGCCTAGGCCAGGATACAGCATTGCCTCCTTCACTTACCTCATCCTTCGATTTTGCTTTTAAATGTCTTTATTTCTTCTGAGAAATCCTCATTTCCTGTTCTTCTGTCTGTAACTCCACACAGTAATGCAAGGCTTTCTCCCTGGTGTGGATTGTCGTGCTCGCCCCCTCCCTTGGACTACAGGAGAGTCAGGACGCTCTCTACATTGCAGATAGAGAAAGGAGCTGTGTGTTAGTGGGCGTCCTGACTCTCCTGTAGTCCAAGGGAGGGGGGCGAGCATGACACTCCACACCGGGCAGAAAGCCTTGCATTACTGTGTGGAGTTATTAATGAATTGTCGGGTCCCGGATATAAGTCATTGAAAAAAACGTCAGAGGTTTCCCTTAATATTCATACCAGACCCAAAGGGCCTGGTAATGGACTGAGGGGGAACTCTGTACTGTCGGGACCCAGCAATTCATGAATAGCCCGCTAGTAGTTTTAAATTACTTTTTTCCTTCAAAAATTACATTTTGTGCAGGGACAGTTCTAAGCAAGGGGAACATGCGCCACTTTACAGGCATTCTATACACACCCTCCAGGTATAAAATTTAAAGGAATATTTCACTTTTATTGTTTCACTTTAAGCATTATTAAAATCACTGCTCCCGAAAAAACGGCAGTTTTTAAAGGTTTTTTTTTTTTGCATTGATACATGTCCCCTGGGGCAGGACCCAGGTCCCCAAACACTTTTTATGACAATTACTTGCATATTAGCCTTTAAAATTCGCACTTTTGATTTCTCACGTTCGAGTCCTATAGACTTTAACGGTGTTCGAATGTTCCCGTGAACTTTTGGACTGTTCGCATGTTCGGCTCATCCCTACTAGTGGCTATAAAGCCTCGTACACACGTCCGAGGAACTCGACGGGCGAAACACATCGTTTTGCTCATCGAGTTCCTTGTGAAGCTGCCGAGGATCTGGGCGAGCCAAATTTTCCCATTCCCGTCGAGGAAAAAGAAGACATGCTTTCTTTTTGGCCCGACGAGATCCTCAACGGTTTCCTCGTTAAAAAGTGTACACACGACCGGTTTCCACGGCAAAAAAAAAAAACCCAGCAAGCTTCTTGCTGTTTTTTTCTGAGAAACTCGGTCGTGTGTACGAGGCCTTACAGTCTCTAGCAATAATCACATGTAAAATCCAGCAGGCTGGTTGTACCCAAGTTGATCGATCGATCACCTTGGGTACATTCAGCCTGCCTATACATGGTTTGAATCCTATCTGGTTCCTGCTGAACCAGCCAAGATTTTGACCATCTATGGCCAGCTTTAAAGTATTGATGTTGATGAAAATGATCTGCTTTTACATCCCAGAGGATCTCTACAGTCTCCTAGACTTGTTGTGTAATGTAATAAAAATGGAAATGGAAGCACCACGCTAAGCAGTGGTGGCCGATCCATAAGGGGCGTAGGGGCGCTGCCCCCCCTGAAGTTACAAAGTTAGTTTGCAAATAACTTGCTAATCATAGAACGATTTATGATAATATGACTTATATTTTTTAACAAGTTAAAAAATGTTGGTCATATTATCATTTATTTAAAAATCAATCATTCAAAATAATTGATTTTAATAGAGCTGCAAACGAACAGAAAACGACGGGTCGAGTTCCCAGGAGGTGAGGAGAACCATTTTATTGAAATATGGTGCTGGGGGGTGCCAGAAATAAGGGTAAATCCAACCCTAATAGCACGGCCCAGCAGATGAAGGGCTCTGTAAAAAAGGCGGAATTCTCCTCAGCCACCTCAGCTACCTCAGAGTCTAATACTGAGGGGAAAGGCAAGCAACGCTTGTTAAAGGGAATGAAATCCGCAGCTTCTCTGAGGAACATGGACACGGACAGTGAGGAGGAGGACTTGTCTAATACCCCACAAATAGCTACATTAAGTAAGACAGTACCCTCAGAGCTCTTAAGTCAATTCGAGAAAATGCTGAATAAAGTGCTAAAGCGCACCTCAGAGCAAATCACCACTAGTCTAACTAAGGAAATAAGAGACTTGGGCTGCCGCACAGAGACTTTAGAGGCAAAAATGGACGAAATTGAAATTTATACTCAAGATTGCCAATCAGAACTAGATGCGCTTAAAGAGGAGAACTTGGTACTTCATAGCAAACTAGAAGATTTTGAGAACCGCGCCAGGAGATCGAATTTGAGATTCAGGGGAATTCCTGAGACGGTCCTGGACCTTTCAGGTACCATTCTAGCACTGTGTCAGGAGCTAGTGCCGGGACTGCCTGTAGAACGCCTGGAATTTGATAGAATACATAGGGCATTAGCCCCCAAAAAATCTGAGGGACCCCCCAGGGATATCATTGCAAAATTCCACTACTACAGAACAAAAGAGCAGGTTCTGGAAGCAGCCAGAGAGAAGAGCAGTTTAACATTCCAGGGAAACAATTTCCAGATATTCGCCGATCTATCGCAACTGACAATTACCAAACGGCGTGCAATGAAACCCCTTTTAGTGGAATTACAACAGCGAAACATAAAGTACCAGTGGGGATTTCCCTTCTCCCTCAGATTTACATTCCAGGGCTCAAAGATAGTGTGCAGATAACCTGATCAATTACACCAAGCTTTAATTGATCTGAAGCTCATTGATCACAGTATCACACACAACTCCTCCTGCAGAAGATCAGCATCAACATCTTCTCGCAATGGCATCATTCAACCTGAAAAGAACAATGAAACTCATCACACAAACAAACAAGGAAGATTTGTGTCTCAACCCCAAGACCAAGAGGATACCATGGACTGACCACCTTCCAGAGGACCTCATGAATTTCTTCTTCCCCTGGTCACAAGAACACTTCACAAGAAAAGATGTACAGATTGCATGGATTGAGAACTTGATGTTTTTTATTTTTATTTTTATGTATTTTATTTTTTTTACTCTTATTTTTAATTTCTACTTTTAAATTTTTCTCTTTTGACCCAATTTTATTCTCATTTTCACCGCTTATTGCGATTTTTATTTTTCATTTTTTACCTTGCACTCCTACCTTTATCACATTCTTACTTCTTTCCATTTTTTTTCCACTTTCCCCCCCACTTTTTATTTCCTCACCTCCTCCTCACCTCAGGGTGGGGAGGAGGGGGGGGGGGGGAAAGACAAGGCCTGCCTCTTCATTCGCAGGGTCCCTCAGACTTATGACATCCCACACCATTTAATTACACCCCGGGTACCTAAGAGACACCTCTAAAACCCATTCTCTTATCCTCCTCTAGTTATAATATCCAAAGTTGCTTCACCACATTACACCACCTCGTGCACTAGTAGCCCAGTCAGCGTCCAGACGCAAGGCGAGTTTTGGTGTGTAGAATCTGCATCGTTTTAATGGTCAATAGGTAGATACCCAATCTGACATATATCTGATCAATAGAAGCCTAATCTTACCCAAACTATTGGACCTACTTGAGGAATTTTTTCCTAAAATTCCAATGGAACACATGATCCAATTAAAACATCTTTGGTATAGGCTAATGAATTCTACAATCTCTTTATTTAATTAATTAAGGATAGTTAACCCCCTCTCATATCTCTCGCCTAAACAACAGAAGGTGAGCAGTTAGTGTTATCCTGTTCGAAATGTTATTAACAGCTTAGTTGAGAAAAAACACCTCAGACGGTGTTTACTTGAACATATTTACAGCGGTTTTCCACCGCACGGAACCAACCTGTGCTCCACCATGATCTCCTCAGTTCCCCGCAAGATTAAGCTGGGGATTGATGGGATCCCCTTTTCCCCTGGCGGGGGTAGTCCATCCCCGCCACGGGTAAACCTAACAAACTTTATTGGTTTATTGTTGACTGTTTATTTACTAATTTTTTCTGTGTTTCCCTTCCTTTTCAAGGTTGAATACCCCAGAGACCCATTTTCATTTTCTTTCCCCAAGTCTGCAGGGATTGGGCTGGCCAGATGTCCTCCGGTTTATCACGGTAAGATGGACAGAGAAGTAAAGCTACCATGGCACCATTGAATATATTGTCGTTAAATGTACAGGGATTGAATGTGCCACAGAAAAGAACCAAGGCCTTCAGAACATTTCAGGCCAAAAAAGCCCATATTGTTTGCCTACAGGAAACTCACTTTACTACGAACACGACTCCTAGATTTTTTAACCCCTCCTATCCACAAGTCTATTCAGCCTCTGCTTCAGTCAAAAAAAGGGGAACCCTTATCGCTTTTCATCGCACCACCCCATTCACTCTAAAAACGGAAATCAAAGATCCAGAGGGCAGATACATACTATTAACAGGCCAAGTGTTAGATACGGAGATCACGATGGTATCTTATTATGCTCCTAATCTAAACCCGATACCCTTCTTATCGCATCTTTTCCAAATAATTAATTCACATAAAATAGGGACTCTCCTCATCTGCGGAGACTCCAACCAAGTCCTTCTTCCATTCTTAGATAAAACCCCCTATGTCACACCTAAACACCAAGCAAAATGGACCCTTCCCAACTTATTAGCCAAATACAATTTAGTAGACACGTGGAGAGAACACAATCCCACAAAACGGAACTACACATACTTTTCAAACCCACACCAATCCTTCAGCCGAATTGATCATATTTTTGTGACAATCGGTATGGTCCCTGAAATACTATATTCAAATATAATACCCATCCCTTGGTCAGATCACAATGCGGTGTACACCACAATGGCATCAACAATTCCGAAAAACCATGATCCCACTTGGTATCTTCCTGAAATTATACTCAAACACCCTGCCCATTGCCAATTGATTGAACAAGCTCTAAAAGACTATCTAGAACTCAATGCAAGCCCTGAAATATACCCACTTACATTATGGGAAGCACATAAGCAAGTCCTCAGAGGAGCATTCCAGCGGCAAATAGGGATCTTAAAAAAGGAGCGAGCACTGATGGCAAGAAAATTGGAAACAGAATTCAACTTAGCATTTCTGGCCCTACAAAACTGCCAAACTCAAACTAATAGAACTCGGCTGGACAAAGCACGTCTGGAATACGACTTGTTCTTAACCGATTCGGCGAATAGAACACTTAATAGATCTAGACATGCTTTCTACAAGCAAGCTAATAAACCAGGGACATATTTAGCTAGAGCGCTAAACACACTCAATAAGACTTTTAAACCCATAAAGTTAAAAATTGCCAACAGGGTTCTCTCCAGCAACCCACTTAAAATAGTTCAAAAGTTTAGCTCACATCTAAAACAACTCTACTCAGAAACTACTGTATTTGACGAATCTAAAGCTGACTCCTTTTTTGCACAAATTAATCTTCCACAAATAAGTCAATCACAGAAAGAACAGTTGGAAGAACCAATTACGCAAGAGGATGTAGCTTTAGCCATTCGGGAACTCAAAATCAACAAAAGACCGGGACCTGACGGGTTCTCGGCAAACTACCTCAAAACTTTTACTGAGTTACTTTCACCCAGACTGGCAGAGGCATTTAACAACTTACTAGAGCAAAAAACCTTCAGACCTGAAACGTTGCTAGCAACGGTTTGTATGATTCCCAAACCACATTCGGATGACACACTTTGTAGCAATTATCGTCCCATATCTATGCTTAACATAGATATAAAACTATTAGGTAAAATACTAGCTACCCGCCTTAACAATTTTATCGGTACTCTAATCAATCGAGATCAAGTAGGTTTCATGCCATCCAGACAAGCGGGCGATAATATACGCAGGGCATGCCTCTTGGCCAACATAGCAAAGAAAAGGGGTATACCGGCGTGTTTTCTCTCTCTGGACATCAAACAAGCTTTTGATTCTGTTTCCTGGGCGTATTTAAAATATACTCTACAGAAATGGGGCTTTGGCCCTAATTTCACTAATTGGATTATGGAACTTTATAATAACCCTAAAGCTTATGTTAAATACGCAGGATATAAGTCTGACACATTTGATATCAGAAGAGGAACGCGTCAGGGCTGCCCGTTATCCCCGTTATTATTTGCCCTCCTTATCGAACCGCTTGCTCAGAAAATCAGATCAGACGCCACTATCCTAGGTATAGAATTAGGAGGTCATAAACATAAATTATGCCTATTTGCGGATGACATTCTTTTATTTATTTCTTCCCCGCAAGTAACTGGCCCTAATCTCATCCCAATACTTGATAGATTTGCGACGTTCTCAGGTCTAGCCATTAATCCCAAGAAATGTGTAGCACTAAACATATCCCTCTCAAGACTAGAATTAAGTGCAGCCACAGTAGGTCTTCCATTTACATGGTCGGATAAGAGCATCCCGTACTTAGGAACACATGTAACGGCTGATACATCTGATTTATTCTCTTATAATTATCCCCCTCTTCTTAAACAGATAACAAACTTACTCAAATCCTGGTCCCAGCTCCCATTATCCTGGTTAGGTAGGATCAACGCAGTCAAGATGACAATATTACCAAAATTGTTGTATCTTTTTAGAGTGCTCCCGAGTCCAATACCGGCTTACTTTCTGAGGATAATACAAAACAGAATGACGACCTTTATATGGGGCACATCTAGGCCCAGAATAAAGGCGAAAATCTTGCATCTCCCCAAAACTCAAGGAGGGTTAGGATATCCGAATTTTACAAACTACTATAGGGCAGCGCAAATTTCAACCTTGGCCAAATATCATGCAAAAAAGGAAACACCTCTCTGGGTAGCGATTGAGGCAACCGAGTGTGATCCCATCCCTCCAGCTAACTTACTATGGATTCTTCCCAAGCTACGCGGGAAAATCTGCAATCCAATTATTAAACATTATCTCTCACTATGGGATAGCTATAAATCCAAGTATTCACTGGTGTCCCCTCTCAACCCACTGCTTTCATTTTATAAAAACCCAACATTTTATCCGGCATGGATCTTCCCTAACACATTCAAGGAATGGGTAAGGAAAGACTGTATATATGTCTATAAATTTTTGGATTCATCGGGTATCATGCCCTTACCGACAGTATGTAAAAAATACGGTATACCTCAATCAGAATTGTTTCGATACCTCCAAATAAAAAATTTTGTGGAAACACATCTGACCTCTTCGGCTCTGAAAAAACAGATGTCACCTTTTGAAAGTATATGTAAAGATAATCCACATGTAAGAGGTACAATTTCGGTTCTGTACTTGCAGTCACTATCCCACAATAACACAACAAAGCTTCCTTATGTTCAGAAATGGGAGAGTGACCTGGGTATAGAACTTAATACCTCGGATTGGAATCAAATATGGCGAAACACTAAATCGGCTTCCTCGAATATAATAGCATTGGAAGCGGGCTATAAGGTATTAATGAGATGGTACCTGGTGCCAAGCAGAATAGCTAAATATGCACCAAACTGCACCGGACATTGCTATAGGGGTTGCATCACCGAAGGTACATATTTTCATACTTGGTGGACGTGTCCAATAGTACAGAAATTCTGGGATAAGATTTTCAAGATGGTAAATGCGGTGACTAAATTGAGAATACTTCCAGACCCTAAATTGGCACTACTGAATTTAAAGCCCATCAATCTAACACACATGCACTTCAAGCTACTAACACAACTCTTTACGGCAGCCAAACAAACCATAGCAAAAGCTTGGAAAACTCCAATTTTATCAACGACGGAAACAAAAAATAGAATGAATATTGCTATGACGCACGCCAAAATGGAAGCGTTAGAAACGGACACGATCGCCAACTTTGAAAAAATATGGAACCCTTGGATACAATATGCTATACCAGAAAATTTTAATAGAGGTGTAATGATGCCATGGTAGCTTTCCTATACGAAAATAACCGTTGTACATTTCATACTTTGACGACGGATCCTAGCCCATCCCTGCAGACTTCCTTACCTGACCCCCCCCCCATTTTCCTTCCTTTTCTTCGCTTCTTCCTTTTCCTGATCTGATACTGCATAAGGTAGTACCCTCGTGTATCTACCGTTAACTTTGAAAAGGTAGCACATTTTAGAAATTTAAAGTTGATAGGTAGTAAGGTTACATTAAATAAGGACGTATTATCTTTGATATATTATCCACTAGCCACTAGGACAAGTTGTAAGGATTACATATTTGGCTATGTTAACTACTTAAACTCTTCCTGCGATAGTACACAGAACATGGCTAAAATATACCCGTTTATTGTTGTTTAAGAAAGATGATACTGTTAGTCAATCTTATGTTATAATAACCACCTGATAACTGTAACGAATGTATGCTTCATGTACAATTTATTCTTGCATTTAATAAAGATATTCTTGACAAGGAAAAAAATAAATAAAAATCAATCATTCTATGTGTGTGCACTGTGAGGGGCCCCGGACTAATGGGTTTCTATTCGGTCCATCATTTCTTACAAGCCTGTGATTAGATCCTGAGGTGCTAATTGGCTTGTTTTAGGTTTCCCTTGGGGAGCAGAGCACTTTGCCCCAAACCCTCCCACTTTTGATTTTAGCGAATCAACATTTGCCATCATGTCACTTCCAGTTTCCGGCTTCTCGTACTGGGCAATCAGGAGGCTAAAGACTTGGAACCTGATGCTAAAAAAATTATTTTTAGCACCAGCCGCCACTGCAACTAAGATTTCCAGATACCACTTTATTCCAATAAAAGTCAGGGGGACATTCCAAAAAGTATCCAATGTATTTTGGGGTCCAAGAGCACCCCCTTTATCAGGGCTTGAAAATAATCTCCTTATGTTTCCTAGCCCTGATTAAGGCCAGCCATTCACGGTTCGAATCTCGGCATGTTCAGCATGAACCGGACAAGATTCGAACCATTATTGGGCAGTCTGAATGTACCAAGCTAGGCAGGAGGGATTCCCCTGTTGACAGTACTGATGGGGGAATCGTGTGAATTTCTCTCCTGTAACCATTCTATGGCATGCGTAAAAGGCGCTCTTGGACCCCTAAAATGCTCCGGCTACTCTTTGGATTGCCCCCCTGACTTTTATTGGAATAAAGTTGTATCTGGACCTCTTATTAGTGATGTGACATTTCCATATTTGTTACAAATATAATTTTATTAGATATACAGTGCCTTTGTAAAAAAATTGGAAAACCATTTTTCATTTTCCTTTCACTTCACAATTATGCGCCACTTTGTTTTGGTCTACCGCATAAAAAAATCCCTATAAAATACATTTACGGTTTTGGTTATAACATGACAAAATGTGAAAAATATCAAGGGGCACTGTAAATAATATATTACAATCATTTATAATAAATAATGAATCTTAATTAATATACCGTATTTATCGGCGTATATCGCGCACTTTTTTGCCCTGAAAATCAGGGCAAAAACTGTACTGCGCTCGGTATATGCTGGCGCAGTATTCAAAACTCGGCGCGGGAAACGAGCGGGGAGGACGCCGCAGAAGGACGCCGGACCCGACAAAGAAGACACCGGACCCGCCGAAGAAGACACCGGACCCGCCGAAGAGGACACCGGACCCGCCGAAGAGGACACCGGACCCGCCGCAGAAGGACACCGAAGCCGCAGAAGGACACCCGAAGCCGCAGAAGGACGCCGGACCCGACGAGGCCGCCGATTGTGATTACTTGTTCTGGCAGCTTGGCTCCAGTGTCTTTTAGCACATAGCTGTTAGCAGAAGTATGAACATTTGCAATAGAAGCTCCAGGAGCAGAAAAGGGTCAATATACAGAAGAAGGGGTTTGCCTACTGTTACAGCAAATGTTAGGGTAATGAGATAGTTAAAAGTGAAGTATGTTTTTTTTCCCCCTTTTTTACTTGCCTAGGTGGATGCAGCATGGGTTTATGATGCTGCATCTGTCCCCCAGCATCTCTACACTGAGAACCAAGCCTCTGAACATTGCAGATGGCTCAGTTCTCACAGATCCCCGAGAGGAGAGCTGCTGACTGTCAATCAGCAGCTCTCCTCTCTGCTCCTCCACGCTCACTGGAGAGCTGAGCTGTGGAGGGGCGGGGTGTGGCTGCCTCAGACTCCAAGCGGCTTGCTGAGAGGCTGAGAGGCTGAGACAGGCATCAGCCCAGGCAACTGGCAAATCCAGCCTTTATTGTCGGGATGACATGGTGCATGGACCGATTCCTGTGACGTCAGCAGAGAGTGGACTTCAGACCGCTCTCTGCTGAAAACAGGTCACAGGAGTGCAAAACGAATTGCACTCCTGTGACCCATAGGAGAAGCCCAGCCAAACAAGCTCAGGCTGGACTTCTGTTTTAATTGATGGGGTCAGGATCAGGGGGTTAAATTAAATTATTAGGGTTAAGATTACGGCTAGGGCTTTACATTTTAGTTTCAAGGGCTGACTATAGGCATTTGGTTTATTGTAAGGTCTAACTGTTAGGATTAAACTGCAGCCATACATTTTTATTTGTCTCTGGATAGAGTGGGGAAGGGCTAGAGCTTCTGTCAGATTTTTGTTGCATCGTGTGTGCCTGTGTTAGGACAGGAAATGTAAGCAAATCTCTCAAATGGGGACACAGACAAAACGAAAAACAAATTTTTGTTAACATTGAAAAGGGTTAGAACTTCTGACAAAGCCCCACTGCTGTCAATATCCCCAACAACAGCCATGGACATAAACACATTGTAAAGGAATATGTGAATGGGAAGGGCAGGGAATACGGGCCATATTTAAGGATTTTCATGTTAAACGTTCAGGCAGGGAAAGGGTCAAGTGCTTAGAGGTGCCCTCATTTTAGGCTTAAACATAGGACATGTTAGGAAATAACTTTATTGAGACACAATAAGATACAATTTCCTACAGACATGTACAATGTATGAAGCCCAATGAAAATCATTTTGATATCTTTCACCCCAGTGGTAGAATGTAAGCTCTTCTGCAAAAATCTCCTGTTTTGTTTCCTCCTCTGACATACAAGATAGCATCTTCAATAGCATCCAAGTCACACAGTATTTCAGTCTCCAGTCATTTTGCGAATAAGTCTTGTGTTTTTTTTTCATAATAACTTACTCCTGACCTATACTTAGGCATGGTACATATCAGATAAATTACTATGGTTTGTAATTATATGACAAACTTAATTCTTTAGGGTTACCACATAATTGAAGATTTCATGCAGGAGAAAACTGAGCAGGAGATATGCTAATCTTGATTGTATAAACAGAGTTTAACCTCATTTATCCCAACGTTTGGTAAGGATGAACTGGCCTTGATCTGAAGGAACAGTTTTTAATTTGCAGATGTGCCCATTTGTTTATATAGAAATGTACTGGATTTTCAGTAATGGACACATTTTGAAAACAAGGAAAAATCATTAAATATAAATGATGCCGCGCAGGGCCGCCATCAGGGGGGTACAGGCATTACACCTGTAAGGGGCCCGGATGGCAACCCCCTTTAAAAAAAAAAAAAATTTTTTTTTTTTTTTTTTTTTTAGAGGCCCCGGATGGCAACCCCCCTTTTTTTATTTATTTTTTATAAAAAAATATTTTATTTATATATTTTTATTTTATTTTTTAATAAAGGGCCATTTTTTTTTTTTAGAGGTCTGGAGGTCCCCATATATATCTAATATTATTATTATTAAAGGGCCCAGAGGTCCCCAGGGCCCTGGGTGGCAACCCCCCTTTTTTTATAAAAAAAAATATATATTTTTTTATATATATATATATATATATATTTTTTTTTTTTATCTTTATATATTTTTTTATAGGGCCCCGGATGGCAACCCCCCTTTTTTAATAAAAAAAATTATATATTTTTTATATATATTTTTTTTATATATATTTTTTTGTCTTTATATATTTATATATATATATATATATATATATATATATATATTATTAAAGGGCTCAGAGGTCCCCAGGGCCCCATGTGTGGAAAATCCCCCCTTTTTTTTATAAATGTTTATTTTTATATATATATATTTTTTTTTTATTAAAGGGCCCTGAGGTCCCCAGATGGCAACCCCCCTTTTTTTCATAAATGTTTATTTTAATATATATATATATATATATATATATATATATATATATATATATATATATATATATATATATTATTAAAGGGCCTAGAGGTCCCCAGATGGCAACCCCCTTTTTAAAAAAAATATATATTTTTTTTATATATCTTTTTTATTTTTATTAAAGGGCCCCAGAGGTCCCGAGATGGCTACCCCCTTTTCTTTATTTCTTCTTTTTTGTGTAAAGGGCCCCCCCGCTTCTCAATCCGCGGCAGCCCCCACCCCCCGCTTCTCAATTTCAGGCGGCAGCACCCCCCCCCCCGGTTCTCTGCTCCAGGGGGCCCATGCCTGAAGCTGTGTAAGGGGCCCCATAATTCCTGATGGCGGCCCTGATGCCGCGCCTACAATATAATATATTGCATATTGGGGGAGATTTACTAAAACCGGTGCAGTCAGAATCTGGTGCAGCTGTGCATGGGAGCCAATCACCTTCTAACTTCAGCTTGTTCAATTAACCTTTGGCAATAAAACCTGGACGCTGATTGGTTTTAATGCAGAATTGCACCAGATTTTGCACACTCTAGTCTCATAGGTGGATTCAGAAAGATACGCCAGCCTAAGTCTGAATCTGCGCCGACGCTAATTTAAGCGTATTCTGGTAACCAGATATGCTTAAATTAGGCTCAGATACGAGCGGCGTAAGTGTCTGACACCGTTGTATCCTAAAGTGTACTTTTTAGGCTGACCGCTAGGTGGCGCTTCCATTGCGGTCGGCCTAGAATATGTAAATGAGTAGATACGTCGATTCACGAACGTACGCTTTCCCGACGCAGTAAAGATACACCGTTTACGTAACGCACTTTCAGGCCTAAAGTTATTCCATGAAATAGCTGGAATAGTAATGTTAAGTATGGCCGTCGTTCCCGCGTCGAAATTTGAAAATTTTACGTTGTTTACGTAAGTCGTCCGTGAATAGGGATTTACGTCATTTACGGCCACGTCGAAACCAATAGGACCGCGCGGCGTACTTTGCCGCAATGCACACTGGG
Source organism: Rana temporaria (assembly GCF_905171775.1). NCBI lineage: Eukaryota > Metazoa > Chordata > Amphibia > Anura > Ranidae > Rana > Rana temporaria. The sequence continues at coordinate 117,614,615 of NC_053490.1, read as the reverse complement.
ATATGTACACGGACGGCGCATGCACCGTTCGTAAAATGCGTCAATCACGTCAGGTCAACCCCCATTAACATAAATCACTCCCCCTTAGCCGAATTTGAATTAGGCGCCCTTACGCCGCTGTAACTTAGCAGGCAAGTACTTTGTGAATCATGTACTTGCCTCGCTAACTTACGGCGGCGTAGTGTAAATGCCATACGCTACGCCGCCGCAACTATGCGCCCGCCATCCTGAATCCAGCTATCAGTAAACAACCCCCATTATGTCATATTGTAGGCATTAGTTGTTAAGAGTGCTACATCATTCATGTTTAATTTTTGTAGTTTAATTGGGGTTTATTTTGGATGTAGCAGCTGTATAGATAATTTACATGATTGATATATTTGAAAGTTAAATCAATAGCAACACAGATTACAATCATGGCTTAAACCTCCTCTACCCATTAGTTTCACTTATTTTTCTGCTTTTGCCTACAGATATTGTACCCCATGTAAACTATATACTATAAACACAGTCCATAAACCATCTATGATCCCCATATGTGCTGGTTCCCTGCTGCTGGGAAACCGCCTGGTTTATCCCCATTTTGGGTTTGGACTGACCTTTCCCATACCCTGTCTGTACCCAGGAAATTATATGAACGTTTATATATGACACAAATTTGTATTAACAAGTTACTCAAGTTAATCAAGTTACTATAATATTTTGTATATATTTCTCTGTATTTAGAGAATATGCATCTGTTCCACTAATAAGTTCCACTTCCTGATGAAGTGGATTAAAGTCCAAGAAACACGTTGAGTTTGCAGGAGAAATCAACTGAACTGTTTATACTGCTCAGGCATATTGCTGGATATAAGCGTGTTTAGCATTACCCCCGGAGGAGCTGCTGGTTGTTTGGGTGGCATATTTACCTCATGGCTCCTCCGAATTCCTAGGGGTGAATGATGCGTATTTCATTTAGTAGAAGTAAAGGAATGTGCACGACAGGTGCTCTTTATTACCCAGCCGGGTAAAAACAATAACTTGTAGTGAGGAAAGTAAAGTTGAAGAAGAAAGAGAACAGCAGATTCAGGTGTGATGATAGGGAAACAGTCCTGCTCCCAAGCGTAACACTTTCTCTGCGCCACTCCCGCCGGAGTGGGCCCAGTACACCCGGACAGGCCTCTCTCACTGACCCGGCAGCCGGAGTATCACTCGAACGTTTGTAGGATAAAGTCTCTGCCACAGACCCTCCTTGGTGAACTTCAGAGAGACACCCCTGCCACAGGCCCTCTCTGATTTGGTAATTACGGAGATAATCCTTCTTAGGTGAATTACGCCTTGATCTCCTTCAACTTTTCGCCCCGGTACCGACCTTGATCCCCGGTGGTTTGTCAAGGCCCTTTTGGACCGCCAGCCTCTCAATGGTGCTTCTTAGACGGACTCTCCACCGAACAGCAAATACAGCTTGGGATCCGCAAAGGTGGAAACCCAGTCGCTCACTGGGTCCCCGTTGCTGTTTAGATGCTCCGGGCCAACATTGTCCCGAAACCAGGAATACCGCGTGGCACCCACGCCCCGGCCAGGTAGGCCATAATGCTGGGGCGCTGCGATGTGGTCACCCCAAAGGTGGGGGCGCCACACTCGAAGAAGAAGATCCAGAACCAATGGCGTCTGCCTCATAAATACCCCTCCCCAGCATGCACAGCAAGGTCAAACCCTCCTGATTGGCTGCTGGGAAAGAGCACCCAAACCTTGACTCCACTGCTGCCACCTGCAGCACCGGGGTTGGAAGAACACCCCAGCGCAACAGAATAGCCTACAGCACAGCCAAGCTGAGACAGAGACCCTGTTTTGCACTTGACAATTTGGATCAGAGTTTAACTATACTCTGATCTCCCTCTAAATTTAACTAGCACCGGTAATATAAAGTACACAGGCGCTACACGTGTATATTACAATTGGGATCATTTTTTAACCACTTCCATACCAGGCCTATTTTGGCACTCCTCTCCTACATGCAAAAATCATCATTTCTATGCTAGAAAATTACTCAGAACCCCCAAACACTCTATATGTTTTTTTTTAGAAGACACCTTAGGGAATAAAATGGCAGAAAATCCAAATTTCAGAAATGAAAAAATTCGGAAACACGAAAATCGGAAATTCGGAAATACGAAAATTCAAAATTTCGAAAGTCCGAAAATTCGGAAATTGAGATATTAGGAAATACGAAAATTTGTAAATTCGAAATTTAGGAAATCCGAAAATTCGGAAATTCGAAATTTTCGGAAATACGAAAATTCGTAAATAAAAAATTCGGTAATACGTAAATTCGGAATCAACGAATTTCCGAATTTTCGTTAAAAAACGAATTAGAAACGAAACGAATTGCACATGTCTAAAATCCATCTTCAATCACGCCACTCGCCAACCCGAAAAGTATATATTTTTTTAAATGCTCCCACCTCCTGGGAGACCTCCCGCCAAACTCACAGTGTCTGTCTGGAGATGCAGTATACGGCCTGTCTGTCTTGTACCCAAATGATAAGATTTCCAAGGAACATGCAAGCCCTAAGGTTTCCCTTCTCATTTGGAACCTTTCCCTGCCACTAATACTGTCCCTGACAGATGGAAGACCTGTCCCCACACTATCCACACATGGCACCACCTACAGTGGAGGAAGCATACTGTGCCTGACTACAGGCTTGTTGGAAATTTTTTGTTCGATCAGTGCTACAGCTCTTTCAGAATATGAACACAACGGCCTGGATTCCTCTATGCACCTCACTGGCGTGGTTTTGGGAAGCAGTTCAGTTTTTTGTCAGCCCACTGGTTGATATAAAAAGCTGACCCATGTATGCCAAGCGAGTGGAGTTATAGGGTGGAATGACGGACTGGTGATGAATGAGGAAGTGGGAGCAAGTATCTGCAATTTTAAGTGCTTTCAATCTTTTTTAAATAGACTATTTTCATTTAAATGATACCTGCTAATCTTGCCATGAAGGTCCTTCTTCAGGTACTTTCTGCTATAGGGTGACAATGTTTTGTCCCTGTCTGCCAATTGTTCTGCATTGTCACCAGGGCCGGTGCTACCACTAGGAAAACTAGACAGCCGTCTAAGGTGCACTGCTGCCTAGGGCGCCCGGCCACTGATGTTGCTACTCTAGGCGGCATTGATGGGCGATAAGGCAGCATTTGATGGGAGCTGGGGGGGCTGCATTGATGGGCACTAGTGAGGCTATATTCCATGTGTGCTGGTAAGGCTGCATCGATGGGCGCTGGTGAGGCTGCATTGATGGGCGCTGGTGAGGCTGCATTGATGGGCGCTGGTGAGGCTGCATTGATGGGTGCTGGTGAGGCTGCATTTGATGGGTGCTTCATTAAAAAGGTGAGGTTTACATGGGCAGGGGAAAGGGGTGGAGCCAGGGGGCAGCAAAATTAGGTTTCGCCTAGGGTGCTCCAGCCCTGATCGTCACTGTGTCACAAGTGCTTCTGATGAAGAAAACAAGTGTCTGTTTTACACACATTAACCAGTTAAGCCCCGGACCAATATGCAGCCTAAAGACCCAAGGTGTTTTTACAGTTCGGGACTGCGTCGCTTTAACAGACAATTGCGCAGTCGTGCGACGTGGCTCCCAAACAAAATTGGCGTCCTTTTTTCCCCACAAATAGAGCTTTCTTTTGGTGGTATTTGATCACATCTGCGGTTTTTAGTTTTTGCGCTATAAACAAAAATAGAGCGACAATTTTGAAAAAAATGCAATATTTTTTACTTTTTGCTGTAATAAATATCCCCCAAAAACATATATAAAAACATTTTTTTTCCTCAGTTTAGGCCGATACGTATTCTTCTACCTATTTTTAGTAAAAAAAATCGCAATAAGCGTTTATCGATTGGTTTGCGAAAAATTTATAGCGTTTACAAAATAGGGGATAGTTATATTGCATTTTTATTAATTTTTTTTTTTTTACTACTAATGGCGGCGATCAGCAATTTTTTTCGTGACTGCGGCATTATGGCGGACACTTCGGACAATTTTGACACATTTTTGGGACCATTGTCATTTTCACAGCAAAAAATGCATTTAAATTGCATTCTTTATTGTGAAAATGACAGTTGCAGTTTGGGAGTTAACCACAGGTGGCGCTGTAGGAGTTAGGGTTCACCTAGTGTGTGTTTACAACTGTAGGGGGGTGTGGCTGTAGGAATGACGTCATCGATTGTGTCTCCCCTATAAAGGGGATGACACGATCGATGCGCCGCCATAGTGAAGCACGGGGAAGCCGTGTTTACATACGGCTCTCCCCGTTCTTCAGCTCCGGGGAGCGATTGCGACGGAGCGGCTATAAACAAATAGCCGCGCCGTGGTCCCGGATCGCTCCCCGAGCAGACCCGACCTCCGCATGTAGCGGGGGGGGGGGTCCCGATCGGACCCCCCACCCGCTAATAGGCAAGGACGTACAATGACGCCCATGTGCCTGTACGTGCCATATTGTGGACGTACATTTACATGCGGAGGTCGGGAAGTGGTTAAAGCGGTGGTTCACCCTCAATAACAACATTCTAGCATTAAATTAAGCATAGTAGCGCGAGCTACAGTATGCCTTTATTTATTTTTTTTGCCCCGTACTCACTGTGTAATCCTATAGTGAAGATTCCGACTCCCCGCGGGGAATGGGCGTTCCTATCCAGAGGGAAGATGATTGACGGCCGGCTATGGCACGTCACGCTCCCCGAAGATAGCCGGAGTAGGTCTCGGCTCTTCACAGCGCTATACGGCGCCTGCGCACAGACTATGCGCAGGCGCCGTGAGGAGTCAAGTCCTATTTCGTCTATTTCCGGAGAAGCGTGACGCGCCAGAGCCGGCCGTCAATCACCTTCCCTCTGGATAGGAACACCCATTCCCCGCAGGGAGTAGGAAGATTCACTATAGGATTACACAGTGAGTACGGGGCAAGGGAGGGAGAGGGAAAGTGATTATGTTTTAAGTTATTGGGCATTTCTGTGTAACATGTCTATGTGTCTTTGATTTATTTTTTAAGTTGCATAATCAGATGGCTGATCAAAAACAAAAAGCATTAATTCCAGTATAGGTAGCTATAATTAGACTTTACTTAAGGTATTTATTTTAATTTTGGAGAACACGCCTAGAGATAATTATAGATAAACCTGAAAAGAAAACGCTGTAAACACTGTGCAACCAGGATATGATTTCGAAAAGTAGAAAGTGTTTTATGGAGAATTAATCTGAGTCTGTAACAGATAAGGCTATATGTAGATATGTAGATGGCATTTTGGATTTAAATCCTATAAGCATTCACATTTTAAATAAATCTGAACTGATTCTGTATATTGGTTTCCTGACATTCTGAATTTCTCTGGCAGTGTGCCTGGGATGTACATGGGTGTCAGTCAATACATACTGGTTTAGCACTATTAAGATTCTTATGTACTCAGCTGCTGCAATTATTTCACTAAAATGTATAGAGAGTATTAGGGCAGCTCAGCTTGGGTGGTGCTAAATAACAGTGAATATTGATGAAAACTGGGGTACTCCCTGGATCCCTGCTTGCATTAGGTCCAAGGGTCATACTTAAAACTAAAGATTAATGATCGATTTGCTGCCTTCATCCTATGTATAAAACATTGGCTGTATGCTTAGCATTAACATAGCATTAATGTAACAGTGTTTTATTGCTATATGCTATTTAGGAGCAGTTTCTATTTTATTGCTTGAAAATCTCAGTGCAGGGCTATAAAAAAGAGACCAACCAACCAAGTGGGATTTTTGAGCTAAAACAATAATAATTTGGTCTTTTCAAATGTAGCACTACCCCCGCAGGGGATGCTGAGTATTTCGGGCGTCATGTTACCTCTATTTTCTCGCCATCCAGGGTAATAGAAGAGAGTTGAAAAAGTTCAATGTCCACACTTTACACTTCTTTTTCTAAGATTTATTTGCAGAACTTGGTAAGAAAGAAGAAGTTGTTGAAGGGGTGGAAGGGTAAATAGGTAGATAGGTTCAGGTGTATAATCTCTAATAGGAAACACTCCTGTCTTCAGCAAACAGTTCTCGTCGCCACTCTAGCCAAAGTGGGTATTGCTCACCCGGACAGGTCCCTCTCACCAGGGCTGGACTGGGACAAAAATTTGGCCCTGGACTTCATCCAGACTGGCCCACTTTGACAGGTCTCTCCCATGGTGGCCGGACAACTCCCGCACCCCCCCCCCCCCAGACAACCAAGCCCCCTCTCCCCCTTCACTAGCCGTTTTACTTTATTAGAGTAGAACGGCTGGTACTGGTACTCTTATAGGCAGTACCAGTGGGGCAGCTAGACATTATTTCTCCCGGGGCAAAGAATCAGTTCATTGCCCCCCTTATGGGACAAGATTAGGCAGAAGTGAGAAACTCCCAGGCCGCTGTCACTATAACCGGCCCACTGAGCCATCGGCCCACCGGGAAACTCCCTGTAGTCCCAATGGCCAGTCCATCCCTGCCTCTCACTGGCCGTAGCAGCCGGAATGGTGCACGGAATAAAGTACAGTCTCTGCCACAGACCTTCCTTTATGAGGAGACACTTGTGGTCCAGAATCCCCTGACACAGGATTCAGCACCCGGATCTCTCCAGATTTATCCTCAAAGGTCACAAAAAAGCCTAGCTTCAAAGGGTTTCTAACAGCTTAGAAACACCAGCTGTGTGTTTACTTTAGAATACTAGCCAGCTGCTAAGTACAGTGCCTTGAAAAAGTATTCATACCCCTTGAAATTTTCCACATTTGGTCATGTTACAGCCAAAAAACATAAATGTATTTTATTGAGATTTTATGTAATAGGCCAACACAAAGCTGCATTTATACCAAGATTTAATTCCAAACTCTACTTACTAATTAGGTGACTTCTGAAGGCAATTGGTTCCACTAGATTTTAGTTAAGCCTGGTACACACAATGAGATTATTGAACAAATGATCGTCCGTTTTTTTTTTGTTGCATGCAAATCTCAGATCGAACATGATGAGTCACATGAATTTTTGTACAAATAAAAATTCGGAAGTGATGTCATTTGTTGTAATGCATTTATATTGCATTTATATAAATATTCGAACAACAGCTGTACTGATTAATCCTGGCATCGTACGAAAAATATTTTCGTGCATGTCCAACCAAATAATATCAGATGAACTATCCTGATCGGCTCTCAAAAACCCTGTACTAATGATTTGATTATCGTATGATCACGTTTATCATACGATCGCTTCAAAAGCGGTATTTTTCGTACGGTTTTATGATCGTGTGTAAGGGGCTTTAGGAGTATCAAAGTAAAAAGGGCTGAATACAAATGCACGTCACACTTTTCAGATATTTATTTGTAAAAAAAAAATGTGAACCATTTATAATTTTCCTTCCACTTAACAATTATTGTTGGTCTATCAGATACATTTCCAATAAAATACATTTACGTTTTTTGGTTGTAACATGAAAAAATTTGGAAAATTTCAAAGGGTATGAATACTTTTTTAAGGCACTGTAAGGGGTAAATACGTTTAGTTCCTTTGTTATGAACTTTGAAGATGCATTTCTTTACTAATGCCTACATCTTTGATTTATAGGAGAATGAGGGCTTGTTTCAAAGTGCTTTCCCTGCTTGATTAAAATAGGTAAATACTTTAGTGTGCTTAGTCTGGACACAGATTGGGCCAGATCCACAAAGAAGTTACGTTGGCGTATCTATTGATACGCCGCGTAACTTCTAGGATGCTCCGGCGTATCTTTGTTTTGTATCCACAAAACAAGATACGCCTGAATGGGGGCTAGATCTGACTGACGTACGTCTTAGTAAGCCGTCGGATCTTAGGTGCATATTTACGCTGGCCGCTAGGTGGCGCTTCCGTTGATTTCCGCGTAGAGTATGCAAATTAGCTAGATACACCGATTCTCAGAATGTACGTCCGGCCGGCGCATTTTTTTACGTCGTTTACGTAAGGCTTTTTTTGGCGTAACGTTACTCCTGGGTCTATGAGGCGTACGCAATGTTAAGTATGGACGTCGGGCCAGCGTCGAATTTTCCGTCGTTTACGTAAAACGTTCGCGAATAGGGCTTTGCGTAAATTACGTTCACACCGAAAGCATTGACTATTTGCGACGTGATTTCGAGCATGCGCACTGGGATACCCCCACGGACGGCGCATGCGCCATAAAAAAAACGTCATTTACGTGGGGTCAAGTTGAATTGACATAAAACACGCCCACATCTTTGTCATTTGAATTCCGCGCCCTTACGCCAACACATTTACACTACACCGCCGTAACTTACGGCGCAAATTCTTTGTGGATAAGGAACCTCCGCACTAAGTTACGGCGGCGTAGTGTATCTGAGATATGCTACGCCCGCTTATATTTACGCCGAGGTACGTGGATCTGGCCCATTGACTTTAAACTATTGGGCAGAAAGTATTCTTTCGTCATTGTCTGTGCCAACTTCCAATATTCCATGTTTTTTTTTATTTTTTGGAATGTCATCTAACTAAGGCATTTTAAAGGTTGGAAAGTGTCATTTTAAAAGTATATCAATGTAATGAAATGTAAAAGAAGGCAAGATAATGCAGAAAAATAAAAGACTAGTAAATAATGACATACTGTAGATAATATGAACTTGACATTTTAATACTCCACATGAAGGTCATAGATGGAACTAGTGACTCATGTATGGAAGATGAATCACCAGAACAACTCTGTCAAGTTAAGACAAATCAGTTGTATAAGAGAATTATTAAAACATGCTGAAGTGATGAGTGTAAACTTAATGTAATCTAATTAACTATAAATAGATACTGAACTGGGTGTTAATGAAATTGATTAAAACTAAGCTTTGGAGTGTTGTGGGGGATAATATAGACTTGTAAATGGAAAATGCATTTGCCAAAGTTAAATATAAGGATCATATTATAGAAGTTACTGAGAGAAATAATAAAAGCCTAAGTCACCCTGCACATGACTTGATTACGATGTTACGACCTTTCTTTCTGGAAAAGTCGGTTGATTGAAATGAAAAGTAATTATGGAGAATAATCTTTATTTGTGAAAAGTGCATTGTTCAAGGCATTCAGTGTAAATTGCTGAGATCAATGTATCCAAAGTTATTATCCTGACTTTTTCTGCCACTGTTGCTATGGCAAAATCATCATTATATCTCTTTCCAAACTCTATATTAGAGATGGATGAATCTGCCCAGATTTTGAATTGCCAGAGATTTGACAAATCATGTTCAAAATTCAGTGAACTGGTTAACCAGTATGGGGCGCTAAAGGGGGTTAAGAGTGTCCTAGGGAGAGATTCTAACTGTAGGGAGGATGGACTATGTGTGACACGGCACTGATCACCACTCCCAATTGCAGGAAGCTGTGATCAGTGTCCTGCCACTAGGAAGAATGGGGAAATGCTTGTTTACAATTCCCCGTTCTTCCTCTCCGTGCAGGGCCAGATTAAGAACATCATGGGCCTGGTGCTGAGGATTTTGGTGGGGCCTTTTAGGCTGCATTCACACCTCCGCGACAAGTAACGCCGCGTACGCGGCGTATTTTGCCGCGAATAGTGTAACTTTTTTTTTTACAAATCCTTCCTATTGCTTTGTATGGCCGAACGCCAATGCCGCCTGAAAAAAAGGGTCCGGGACTTTTTTTCATGCCGCAGGTGTACGGCGTCTATGAGATGTGAACCATCTCATAGACAGCAATGGGAATTCTCCCCTCCAGCGGCACGAGCGGCCGGCGTTGGGCGTTTTGTCGCGGAGGCGTGAATGGGGTGTAATAAATAATAAATAAATGCGTGGGAATGACATGAACGCAGCCCAGCCAAGGCAAGTGACCAAAGGCACAGAACCCAGAAGGAAGACCGGGTGAAGATGGAAGTGTCCAGGCCCGCCTGATTCATCGCAGCACTGGAGGGTTCAGTCTGAAAATTGAAGTGTACACTAATGTGCTAATATGCTGTATATAATTGTACGTTGTGGCATAACCTACCCCAGGGCCTCTAAAAAGTAGTAATGTCAGGAAAGTTTACTACTTATTATCACAGGATCCCAGGAGCCTCTCATGGGGCCCCCTACTGACCCGGTGGACGGTGGCCCTTGGGCAGTGCCTAAGTGCCTAAGTGCACAGTTGCCAACATTTAAAAAATATTTTCAGGGCCACTTTTTTATATTAGTGCTATATTTAGAGTAGCTGAGATCCCCGATGTTCCTCTATACATCATAGTAGTGTAATTACAAAATGAAATGAGTACTAATAATGGGGCAGAACAAATATGAGAACTGATATTTCCTTTAGTTGAACTAACAAAAGTGTGTCCATTCTAGAGCTGGTAACATTGAGGATATTCAGTATAATTTTAAAGAACTGTTTTTGTGGGTAAGCGACATAGGGGAGGAGTATGGACGGTATATAAGTGGGAAGTATGTGCAGGTGAGGGAGAGGAATGTGGAGGGTCTAACAGTGGGCACTATGTACAGGAGAGGAGTACAAAGGGTACGGAAAAAAACACTATGTACAGGAGAGGAGTGTGAAGGGTATGACAATGGGCAGTATGTACAGGAAGAGTGAGGGGGTATGACAGAGGGTAGTACGTACCAGAGAGAAGTGTGGAGGGTATGATGGGGCAGTATGTACAGGAGAGGAATGTGGAGGGTATGACAGTGGGCAGTATGTACAGGAGAGGAATGTGGAGGGTAGGACAGTGGGCACTATGTATAGGAGAGGAGTGTGGAAAGTGCGACAGTGGGCACTAAGTACAGGAGAGAAGTGTATGACAGCAGGCACTATGTACAGGAGAGGAGTGTGAAGGGTATGACAGTGGGCGCTATGTATGGGACTGAGTAGTGGTTAAGCGGGTCATACATGGATTGAAATTACGCCAATTATGCAGAGACCAGTCATAGTCGATCTATGTATGGGCTAGCTGGTTTTACACAAGTCAATCTATTAATCAACTTGAGTACAACCAGCCTGTTTTTTTTTTTCTTAAAACAATCAGTGCTGCCAGCTAAAGTTAACAGTGATCATTGTACGCACTGGCAGAACACAATAACACTGCAGGAGTGATTCCCCCATCCACAGGTCAGCAGGTGAGAGGGTGTGTGGGGACAGGCTGGGGAGAGATACTAGTCAGTGGCTGGGTAGGCACTGGTAGTATCAGAGCCAGATACACACAGGTTACATACGCCACGATCGTTAGAGCGAGAACAATAATTATAGTACTAGACCTCCTCTGTAACTCTAAACATGTAACCTAAAAAAATGTAAAGCATCGCTTAGGATACCAAAAAAAATTGTGCTAACTTAACTAACTAACAGTTTTTTTAATGAATGAAACATTTTTTTCCAAAAAAACATGTTTGAAAAATTGCTGCGCAAATACCGTGCTAGAGCTGCACAATTAATCGTTAAAAAAATCGTGATCGATTCAACCCCCCTGACGATCTCCAATGCAGAGTTTGCTGATTCTTTCATATAACAAGTGGAGAGACTTTCAGCTGTCAAAAGAAAATATCTGGAGAGTCTGCCAAGTTTTTAACAGGAAACATTGTAACTGACACTTCCTTCTTAGATCAAAGGGATACACTTCTGTGTGTAAAGAACAAATCTGGGCAGTCTGCGAAGTTTGTAAACAAAATGAAACATTGTAACTAACTAACATTGTAACTAAATTTAACCACTTAAAGTCCAACACTTGTTTCTTAAGTTAGAAACCAATATTATTTGCTAGAAAATTACTTGGAACCGCCAAACATTATATATATTTTTAGCAGAGACTCTAGGGAATACAATGGCTATTGCTGCAATATGTTATGTCACACTGCATTTTCCCACTTCAATGAATAATAAAAAACATAAAAACAAAACAGTGAAGTTAGCCCATTTTTTTTTTTTTTTTTTTAATATGAAAGATGATGTTACGCCGCAACAATCGTGAGAGAATCGTGATCTATCTTCTAAGCAAAAAAATTGCAATTCTCATTTTAGCCAGAATCGTGCAGCTCTGTACCCTGCAACATAAAAAGTGCAAAGACCACCATAGAGTAATTTTCTAGCAAAAAACAAATGATGATTTTTCCATGCAGGAGAGAAGTGTCAGAATTGGCCTGGGTGGCAAGGGGTTAATTACCATGAGTAATATACAAACAATTATTATAAGCCCTGTGATTCTATCAGTTTGTGTGTCAGCTTGTATTTATATTGGCCGCTCTAAATGTAGCTTTTGACAGGCTGTGCAAGCAGGCCCGTATCTCCGGAACCATAAATGATAGCCGTCCCATATTTTAACCAGTTGTGGGGTAGCTCTTCCCATGCCTATGTGGGGTTTCTGTGACCTCTGGTCATCGAGCTACAACCCCCCAAATTCGATCTTAGAAAAAAAAAATTCTTAAAAAAAAAAAAAAAAAAAATTTTTTTTTTTTTTTTTTTTTTTGGGCAAATGGGCCTATCTTGACAAAGGGGCCTGGAGCTGCAGCTCCATCAGCCCCATTGTTAATCCGGCCCTGTCTCCGTGAGACGATCACGGGTAATCCCCGCAGACATCGAGTCCGCGGGACAAGTGGTCGGACTCACGGAGCTTGTGGCGGGCCAATGCTGCAACCTAAAGGGGACATACAGGTACGTCCATCTGCTCACAGGAGCCATTGTCACTGGTCCTTAAGTGGTTAAAGGTGAATCTAATTGAGGTTTATGGTAAAAACCATACAGCAGGAAGAGGGTCTTTTATATGCAGCTTCCACGGTAACACTGAAAATACACAAATCCTTTAAATAACATGTTGTGGTGTTATGGAGCAGTTTGGTTTTTACAAACAGTCTTAGCAACGGGGTAACACTGACAGCGCATAATTGGCAATGGATTTTTTGTTACAATTTGCTACAGCAGTGTAAAATTGGTCAGCAACAGGACAGTTGTAATCAGGGATAATACACCTAAATAGAGAATGCCTAATATTTATTTTACCTATGGGGACTGCAAACCATCCAAGATTGGTGAGAGTGAAAAATTCTGAATTCAATAGGACAAAGTTAGAAATTATGGAAAGAAGGTGTGGCTGAAGAACTCAAGAGGTAAAACTGTCCATCTTATTATTCCCCTAGAACCAAAATTGCACTCTTTGGTGGCCTGACCTTTTATACAGCAAATCTCAGTCCCTGGGGTTGACTAACTAAAGGCAAATAGGCTGTTCACTTTGCAAGGTACATTTCTCTTAGCGTAGTGAATGAGGTGAAGCTCTGTATGCATGCATAAAGACTCCTATGACAGTCTTGGCAGAGATCGAGTACCAGGACTGAGCTTTTGAAGGCAGGGGAGCTGAGACTGAGCTTTGAGGGTCTGATTGCAAGGACTGAGCCACTAAGGATAGGATTCCGACCGTGTGTAGGATAAGGTGATAATAAGGTAAGCCTTATTAGAGTAGTGTATAGTGGTAAGTAGTGTAACAGGGTTTACAACCACTCTAATAATCCCAAAGCCAACCATTGCAAGCAGAATTAAAGTGACAGTAACCAAGTGCACCACCATTAGCCAGCTAAAGACTGCAAACTAGGTTGCAGATATTGTAAAACAATCTCTCAGGGGTATCCTTTATGGAGCTATACATACGCCTACATTTAGGAAGATATACACAGAGTGCACTCTGGGACAATTTGTGTTTGTTTGTTGCAGAGTTACTGCTAGGCTATTCATTGTTTATACGGTTTGAAATTTATATTTATTCTGCTCTTAACCGGGGCTAGTTGCTTAGCACCACAGTGATCTAGATTAATTGCCATATTATAGCCTAGTATTCTTATCAGTTATGATTGCATTCTGTCTCCTTTCTTTCATTGTTTTTTGTAATTGCTGTTTATTCTTGCTTGGTGATAATATATAGACATGTGCACACTGAAATATTTTTTTTTCGAAATTTCGTTTTCGTTCGAAAAATAAATTTATTTAGTTACTCCCGAAATTTGTTTTTATTTATTTTGTTTCGTTAAAAAATACATTCGCCCAAAAATCTGAATTAATTAAGATTGAATCTGTCATTGAAGGCTTATGGTGTCTGTTGAATGTTCTAAGAAGACTAAGGCCCCGTACACACGATAGAATCCATCCGCAGATAAATCCCAGCAAATGGGTTTCTGCGGATAGATCCTATGGTGTGTACACGCCAGCGGATCTGTTTCCGCGGAGAAATCTCCTCTGGGATGGATTCCAGCAGATCGGATATTTGCTGTGCTGCACAACAAATCCATCTGCTGGAATCCATTCCAACGGATGGATCCGCTCGTCTGTACAGACTTACCGGATCCATTCGTCCAAAGGGATTCCCCGCACGCGTCGTAATGAATTGACGCATGCGTGGAATTCCTTATATGACAGCGTCGCGCCCGTCGCCGCGTCATAATCGCGGCGACGGCGCGACACGTCATCGGCAGAGGATTTCCGCGCGGATTTCAATGCGATGGTGTGTACACTCCATCCCATCGAAATCAGCGGAAATATTTGAGAGGATTTATCCGTGGAAACGGTCCGCTGGACCGTATCTGCGGATAAATCCTCTCGTGTGTACGGGGCCTTAGACTAAACTGTACGACGCCGCAATATTACATTTCCAGCCGAATGTTCCGCCTACAAGCTATAGAGGAATTCTAATATTGTATGACACTAGTAATAATTATATTTATTAATTATTATTACTAGTCAATCAACATTCAAATTCTTCTATAGCCTATGGGCCGAGCATTTGACCGGAAATGTACAATTGCAGAATCGTACAGTTTAGCTTCTTGTTGAAACTTCTTAGAACTTTCGACAGACACCATAAGCCTTCAATGACACATTCGACATTTGTATGTTTTCCGCTGCTTCGTTGAATCTTTGTTGTTCATGTTGAATGGTCTACCCCAATACTGTCTCTATAATGTCGAATCTTTTCTCTCTATGTCGAATCTTTTCTTCTCTATGTAGAATAATCTTGGACTAATAGAGTTACGGTTAGGAACATTTAACCGCAGATTTGATAGACACAGATTTATATTGTCAGCGACATGTCGAATCTCCTATCTATATCGAACTGTTGTAGCAACAAAAAAACGAAAATAAAGCATTTTTTTTGTTGGATCTTTCGGATTTCGGATTCTGTACGTTTATTTTCGTTTGTTAAAACGATAACGAAAATACCCCAAATTTTGACGAAAATGCATTCGGACTAAAACAAATGCATATGTCTAATGTACTTATTCCATTTACTACTGCTTAGCCTGGTGCCTATTTCCTATATTCTTGGTAGTATTCTAATACAGTGGGTGATTGCAGCATCTCCGTACCTAACCAACTGTGTCAGAGGGGCAGAAGCAGTTCTTAGAGGAGTGGCGAAGAACAGAGAACCCGTGATACTATGCAGCTCCTCCTTGGGTAAGTGCTACAGTTATAAACTGTTTTAGACCCACATTATGATATTGTTACGTGCTATCTGTAAAATAATAACCTGCTATAAAATCAAAATATTAAGCTGACATAAAAGTTGTAGGACATGAGATGACTGTTTAAAACATTTAAATTGCACAGTGCCAACAGAAATCATACGTTCATGTAAAACTACTTTCAGATCAAAAGTGCAAATATTGCTTCAGATTGTATGGGAGCGGTTTGTATAGCTAATGTTTACAAAGCATTTACTATTACGTTTTTAGCCAACTCCCAGCAGCTTTCTTAAAACAACTTTCAGCTCCATTTAAAGATGTTCAACACAGATATAGTAATTATTGTAGAGCTAAACATTACTTTAAATAAGCAGCTAATAGACTTCTGCAGGTTTGTAGTGCTGAAAATTTCTAAAATGGAACTGTATGGTGCTTTTTAACACTTCAGCCCCGGACCATATTGCTGCTCAATGACCGGGCCCCTTTTTGCGATTCGGCACTGCGTTGTTTTAACTGACAATTGCGCGGTCGTGCGATGTGGCTCCCAAACAAAATTGGTGTCCTTTTTTTCCCACAAATAGAGCTTTGTTTTGGTGGTATTTGATCACCTCTGCGGTTTTTATTTTTTGCGCTATAAACAAAAATAGAGCGACAATTTTGTCGGCGAGATGACGTATAGCTACGTGATCTTGCCCAGCAGAACTGACCTGCCGCCTTATAACTGCGACGACTGGTCGCAGTTATATTGCAGCTTATCAGTGCTTATATTTGGTGGCTGCATTGATTTCTTTTTTTCATGCTTTGTTTTGCCTTTATTTTTACCTGGTTGTCCTCCTGCATGAGACCCTGTTCACACCTGGGCGCTTTAGAAGTAGGGTTGCCACCTTTTCTTCAAGCCAAACCCAAACACATTGGCGGGCTGGGACACCTTTGAGTGCCCCAAGGAGAATAGTAATGCGGTGCGCATAGCGTGCCACAGCGAACAGTGGGTGTGGCCAAATTGCTCTTGCTGACATCATCGCCCTGCTCCCCAGTGATGCCAAACCTGCCCACAGCTCCCAGACAGCAAGAGATTTGTGTGTGACTGTCTTGGTTACTTGGGGAGCCCTTGCCTTGTCTGAATAATGTGTCCGGGTTTCAGTCCACCTGAAACCTGGCCCCTTGAGTCAAAACCCAGACTGTCCAGGTCAATCCTGGACAGGTGGCAACCCTATTTAGAAGTGGTGTGTTAAAAAAATGCGGCCTCCTGCAGTTTTGATTCAGCAAAACGTATGTTGCATTGACTTCAGTGGTAAGGAACATAAAATGTACCTTAAATACAATGCACCCATGTGAATGGGGCCTAACACATTTCCTGTCCCTTCACATCTACATTTTTTTCCCACTGTATATATGGGGACAGCTATGGTTGTCACAGAGTGTGCCTTTATGAATTTGCAGTGCCTTGAAAAAGTATTCATACCTCTTGACATTTTCCACATTATGTTATGTTACAACCAAAAATGTAATTGTATTTTATTGGGCTATAATGTTATAGACCAACACAATGTATCACATAATTGTGAAGTGGAAGGAAAATGATAAATGGTTTTCAATTTTGTTTACAAATAAATATGTGAGAAGTGTGGTGTGCATTTGTATTCAGCCCCCCTGAGTCAATACTTTGTAAAACCACCTTTCATTGCAATTACAGCTACGAGTCTTTTTGGGGATGTTTCTACCAACTTTGCACATCTAGAGAGTGACATTTTTTCCCGTTCTTCCTTACAAAATAGCTCAAGCTCTGTCAGATTGGATGGAGAGCGTCTGTGAACAGCAATTTTCAAGTCTTGCCACAGATTCTCAATTGGATTTAGGTCTGGATCTTGACTGGGCCATTCTCAGGCCTCGTACACACGACCGAGTTTCTCGGCAAAAACCCGCAAGAAACTTGCTGTGATTTTTTTTTTGCCGAGGAAACCGGTCGTGTGTACATTTTTTGACGAGGAAACTGTAGAGGATCCCGTCGAGCCAAAAAGAGAGCATGTCTTCTTTTTCCTCTACGGAAATGGAGAAACTTGCCTTGTCGAGTTCCTCGGTCGTGTGTACGAGGCTTCACACATGAATATGCTTTGAGCTAAACCATTCCATTGTAGCTCTGGCTGTATGTTTAGGGTCGTTGTCCTGCTGAAAGGTGAACCTCCACCCCAGTCTCTTTTGTAGACTCTGATGCCTAGTACACACGACCGGGATTCCTGACGGGAAAAGGTCCGTAGAAAATCCTGAGGGGAAAACCGAGAACCTGCTCTCTACTTTTCCCCCATACAGACAATCGGTTTTCCCATCTGGGAAACTTACATAAGAGCTTTTCCTCGGGAATCCCAACCATATTTTGTGCTCCATCTGAGTTTTTCCCCACAGGAAAACTGCCAAAAATGGCTGGTTTCTGCTACACGCGGCCAAGTTTTCTGACAGGAAAAAGTCAGTCGAGAATCCCTGTGGGAAAAAAGAGAGCTGGTTCTCTTTTTTTGTCCGGCAGGTTTGGCAGTTTTTCCGTCGGACTGGGATTTCCGGCCAAAAAGCTCTCCTCGCAGTTTTCCCGTCGGAAAAGCCGGTCATGTGTACGGGGAATTGCAGGTTTTCTTCTAAGACCTGCCCTGTATTTGGCTCCATCCATCTTCCCATCAACTCTGACCAGCCTCCCTGTCCCTGCTAAAGAAAAGCATCCCCACAAAATGATGCTGCCACCACTATGCTTCACGGTGGGGATGGTGTGTTCAGGGTGATGTGCAGTGTTAGTTTTCTGCCACACAAAGCGTTTTGCTTTTAGGGCAAAAAGTAAAATTTTGATCTCATCTGACCAGAGCACCTACTTCAACATGTTTGCTATGTCCCCACACTTCTCGCAAACTGCAAACGGGACTTCTTATGTCTCTTTTAACAATGGATTTCTTCTTGACGCTCTTCCATAAAGGCCAGATTTGTGGAGTGCTCGACTAAAGCCCCATACACACTATCAATTTTCCTGCAGGTTTTTCTCTTCAGGTTTACCAAAACCTTGTAGTGCAAGGGCCTGTCTGATTGCATACAAATTGAAACTCTTAAGGTTTGACCTCATATTAGATAGTTTTGCTAAACCTGAAGAGAAAAACCTGCAGGAAAACTGATAGTGTGTATGGGGCTTTATAGTTGTCCTGTGGACAAATTCTCCCACCTGAGCTGTGGATCTCCGCAGCTCCTCCAGAGTTACCATGGGTCTCGTGGCTGCTTCTCTCATTAATGTTCTCCTAGCCCAGCCTGTCAGTTTAGGTGGACGGCCATGTCTTGATAGGTTTTCAGTTGTGCAATAATCTTTCCATTTTTGGATGATGGATTGAACAGTAATCCGTGAGACAGTCAAAGCTTGGGATATCTTTTTTTTTATAACCTAACCCTGCTTTAAACTTCTTCACAACTTTATCTGACCTGTCTGGTTTGTTCCTTGGCCTTCACAATGCTGTTTGTTCATTAGGGTTTTCTAACAAACCTCTGAGGGCTTCACAGAACAGATGTATTTATACTGAGATTAAATTATGCACAGCTGCACTTTATTTACTAATTAGGTGACTTCTAAAGGCAATTGGTTCCACTAGATTTTAGTTAGGGGTATCAGAGTAAAGGGGGCTGAATACAAATGCACGCCACACTTTTCAAATATTTATTTGTAAACAATTTTAAAAACCATTTATCATTTTCCTTCCGCTTCACAATTATGTGCCAATTTGTGTTGGTCTATCACATAAAATCCCAGTAAAATACATTCAAATTTTTGGTTGTAACCTGACAAAATGTGGAGAATTTCATGGGGTATGAATACTTCTTCAAGGCACTGTATGATTGAATGGGATTAGTAGTTTACAACACGAAGATAAGGATCTTTGCGATTTTTGCGATTTTTTTTTAACCTCACAGGATGTGACATGGACATTACATTTCTGGCAAGATCAACAGATATTTTCTGTGCTTAGCCTAAAAAAAGAAAACACATGCAGCCACCACAACTAGTAAGCTGCAATAAATGGACTTATAATTTTTGAGTCTACACACATCTTAGTGGGTAGCTGTATGTGGTGGCTGCGGGTCCTGGGATGGAAATTATTATGCAGGCTCTGCATGCTGTACAGCTAGGGTTGCCACCTCATCCCTTTTCTGTGGCTAATTAAGGTGGCAATTAAACAAATTTGGTGCCTTATCTGTATTAAATTAG
Source organism: Rana temporaria (assembly GCF_905171775.1). Classification (NCBI taxonomy): domain Eukaryota; kingdom Metazoa; phylum Chordata; class Amphibia; order Anura; family Ranidae; genus Rana; species Rana temporaria. The sequence goes on along the minus strand of NC_053490.1, from coordinate 117,594,969 downwards.
TCTCAGAACATGTGTATTAATATTTGTCCTGGATTAAAGGGATGATGTGGCAACCTTATGTACAGCCCCTATACAACCATGTGCAAGAAGACTATAGCGGAAGTAAAGGTTAACATATCCCACGTTTCAAAAATGGCCTTCCTTCTTTTGTTTATCTCCTTCAATGCAGTCATGTGATCTCTAAGCTGCAGCTCCCCTGTGTCAGTGAACAGCTCAACAGTGGCCCCACCCACCTGTTGTCAGTGCTCCTTCCCGTCAGCTGCAGCAGCCACTCGCTAACACAGGGGAGTCGCGGCATAGCGATCATGTGACGCAATGAAGCAGATTTTTAAAACAATATTTACACTGAGATATTTCACCAACAGCATACATTCATGTGTACAAAGAGGGTGGGGGACAACATTTTAAACCTGAGTTATATTTACCTATACTTTCACTTTAAGTTGTGCTTTCCCTTTGTACTAAAGAAATGGGAGATTGGCTGCTGTAGACCTTATATACACTCTGCTTCCTCCAAGTTTTCAGATGTCAGTTCATATAATACTTCCCAACTTTCTGAGATGGGAATGAGGGACACCTATTAGCAAAAGCATATAGGCGTAGGTCACACCCCCTGCCAAGCCCCCTTTAAAGGAGAATTTGGTTTTCTTGGTTTCACACCACTACTATTCCTTTATATTGGCTTTTAAAATTTGCAAATGCAGCAATTTAGAAATTGATAAAAGGTTTAGCACTGGGAAGCACTTTTTGATAGATAAATAGTGCATTTTATATACAACTGTATAGATCATTCCAAAATGAGGGACAAATGAGGCACAGAGGGACCTCGAAATCAGGGACAGTTGGGAGCTATGCCGTATAGTCATAGACCAAAACCATGACTAAACAGGGCTAAAGGCAAAGTTGCTTGATACTGAACAAATAGCATTTCCCCTTAGGGGACTATTGTGGAAATATATTTAGTAGGACCAATTAAGGATGTGGGTGTGCTCCGAAAAGCCACAATTACAGCTTACCTGCAATATCACCTCTGATCTGATGGAATGTAAAATGAATGTACACTGACTGGTTCAACTAGTTTAACTCACTGATAACGCCTACAGCTAAAAAAACATTAGTAAGCTGCTAGTAATAGAACTTGTTTAATTTGCAAAATGATTGCCTGCACATTTTGTAGAAAATACGGTTACCGGTTAGCATAAGCTGCGGATCAGCCTGAGCTTCTTATTTTGCCATTTTCTGACTGGACTGCATATGGAACGTTCTCTTATTTGTCACAATCAGTGTGTGCTGCAAGTCGCCCTCCCTTATCATCTCACCACATATACAGACAGTGCATTTATTAAATTCCCAAGTTGTCAGTAATTCCTCTTATTTGTCAGTGTGTTACGTTTGTTGTCATTGCCAATGACGCACACAGGCTAGCAGGAATTAGGTAGGGTCACTTTCAGGATGTATTAAAGGGTAAATTCACCTTTGAAAATGTGCATTTATTACTTTTTCCTATAGGAGCCTGGAAAGCATTGCACCTGTGATTAGTGGAGCAGAGGTGCAATGTCAGGCTTTTGCAGACAGCAGAAGCTTTCTTCCCATACCTTCATACAGGCTGTCTGTTTGAAAGCTGCAGGGCTTGTGAATGAACTACGAAAGTGCTCATTAGCGTCCTTGCAGTTAATTTAGAACTACAAGCTGTCAGCTACGGTGACTGACGGTACTTGTAGTTCACTCATTCACATAAAACTGTGAATGAGTGACATAGCTGTGTGGGTGGAGCCCCGCACGGCCACGCTCTTTTCAAAAAGTGACAGCGGGTGCAGGGAGAAGATTTACTGCCTGCTGTCACACTGGGGAAGGGGGATTGGGGGAACTGTTAGCAGGAGCTGAAACATGTCACATAGTAATGTATGAAGATATGCAGCGCTAGAAATACAAACATGAACTATGTAAATAAAAATCCACTGTCATTGAGCGTAAATAGTCCATGTTCCAAGCAATGGCATCACCCACAGTGTAAATATGATAGCTGACCTCCACCGCACACCAACACACCGGGCCTCTTACCACAGAAAATGGACCACTCGGTTATAGGTGGTCAGATAAGCATGATATATCCACTATAACACTACTTCACTCTGGTATCAGACAGCTGAATCTCATAGGGTCATAACATGGAGTGAATCCACAGGTTCCTAATGTAGGATAAAAGAAGAGCAGCTCCTCATAGTGTAGTACTTCAATTCAAGATGATTTTATTATGCAAGAATCATACAGTGTGCTCACATTTGGAGAATTAAAACAAGCATTTCAGGAACACAAACAGTCCTTGGTTAACATTTGTTTCCAACCAACAAAATGGCCACTGTCAGCACATGTAGTGTCGTGACGTCAGATCTCCGGGCTCCACCCTATGCAGCCTTTCGACCAATTAGGAACCATAATTTTGGTCTCTTAAAGCAGAACTAAATCCTCCTATCCTTTAAAGTCAAAGGATGCTGCCATTCTACTTGATCTGCAATTGCCATGGTGCTACACATGTGATCAGGTATGACACCAGCCATTTGATGGCTTGACAGTCTGGTTGAGAGCACAAGCAACTGTACTATTCAGTTTTTACAGATGAAAAAGTCGTACTTGAAAGTCTTAATAGTGATATTAAAGATGTTTCACTGAAGGAACCTCTGTGGTTGACTGAAAACGAGAAACACTGAAAAAGACTAGAGAAACTTAAAGGTGTTGTAAAGGTAAATGTTTTTTCACCTTAATGCATCCTATGCATTAAGGTGAAAAAACATCCAATGGTACCCCCCCCCGAACCCCCGTTTTACTTACCTCACCCCTTAAAAGTCCCGCGCGCGTCCTCGTGATCCTCTTCGGTTCCCAGCCTGGCCGTTGATTGGCTAGGCTGGACGGATTGATAGCAGCGCAGCCATTGTCTGGCGCTGCTGTCAATCACATCCAATGATGCTGCGCGCCGGGGGAGGGGCCGAGTGATACAGTCCGCAGCTATGCCCGCCGCTGTATCATGGGAGCGCGCCCATAAAATCTTTCCACCATGCGAGTTTGCTCGCATGAAGGTGGAAAGCTTTTGCGAGGAGGAGCCGAGACAGCTGCCGAGGGACCCCAGAAGACAGGATTCGGGGCCACTCTGTGCAAAACGAGCTGCACAGTGGAGGTAAGTATAACATGTTTGTTATTTAAAAAAAAAAATGTTGCCTTTAGTGTTCCTTTAATGTGAACAGGGAAAAGCAGCGAAACTGGAGGTGTCGGGAGCAAATGGGAAGGGGGAACCAAAACTGGGGTCAGGAAAAAAGGAGAGCAGATACAAGGCAACAGGATACAGGGTACAAGGTATACGGCAGGAGCAAGATCAGGATTATAGGCAACAAGTTCTGGCAGCAGCAAAACACTGAAGTAAGGAGCATTAAAATGGGAGGACCAAAATATCTTCCCAGCAACCAGCAACAAATGGAGACTGTCGACTGCTGGGAAACACCTGCTGATGGTCACTGGAATTGCAACCGCCCGCTGTGGGAAGCACAGTGCCACCAGCAGGTGATTCAGATCCTGACACGCTGACATGCTGTTTAGCCAAACATTTCCTACAATGAAGGATGTAAGCCTGGAGGGTGTCAGTGGGGCCAACCACAAAGCAAATTCTGGCCGATTCATGATGTTTGCAGAACTTTGTTGTACATGGATCATTAGTTTCCACTCAATCTCCCAACAAACTGTAAACTTTAATGAAAAAAAAAGTATACATATATTTATTAGTGAAGTACTTTCACTAAACCAGTCTATGCAAGAAGTCAAAAAATGTAAAGAATCATGCAGATGGAATTTTTTACTACCAGCAATCTTTTTTTTTGACAGTAAAGTTTTTCTTTTTATTGACATAATAACAAGTTACAATGCAATGACAGTCAAAAAGCAAAATTTTACGCTCAATCACAGGTTACATCAGCAAGTCGGTTAGAAAATCAAAAGCATGTACGATAAGAGGGCACAAAATGAGATGGATAGGCAAGCGAAACCAAAATCAGTGAAACAATAAGACTAGGCAGAGGGATCAGTTTGTCAAGTCAGTGCGAATACCATCCTACGATCATATGAACCCCCATCCCCAAGAGGGGGGGGGGCTGGACAGGAGGGAAACCACATAACGGGGGGGACCAGGGAGAGGGGGGAAACACAAAAAACAAGGCGGGGAGGGAGAGGAGAGGGGTAGGAGGAGAAGAGGGAGGGAAGGGACCCAAAATCGCCCTCAGCCCCACCCACTGTCCACCGCCCAGCGGGGACAAGCACCAGGGGGGGGGGGGACTTAGCCGGAGGCATCGACCCAGCTCGACCCAATTTTGTCGAACTTTGCCGGGCAATTCCTGCTCTCGTACATAATCCTGTATAGTGGCAACACTCTGCCAATCGCAGACCGCCATGAGGATCCAGTACGAAGCTCCGGACCCCTCCAACGTAGGAGGATCTCTCTCCTTGCATAGAACAAAGCAAACATGATACAAAGCTTAACATATCTATCCCCCTCAATCTCACCCAGATAGCTAAGTAGGAATATGCAAGAATCCATTGCCAGCTCCACTCCACAGAGATCGGACATGGTGTCAGCCACCTCCCTCCAGAATGTGCGCAGTTTGGGACAGGACCATACCATATGAAAGAATGTCCCCGTCTCACGTGAGCAACGGGTACAAAGCGGGCTCCTAGAGGGATAAATCCCAGCCAGCCTCTGTGGTGTGTAGTAGGCCCTGTGCAAAATCTTCAGTTGGATGAAACAGTCACGGGAGGCTATAATGGAGGGGATATAGGAGGAGACACAATCCTCCCACACCTCTTTGTCAAGGTCCGGAATGTCCACACTCCATTTACCCAAGGCCCCCAGTCACGTCCGCGTCATGAGTCACCGTGAGTCGGAGGTAAAGGGAAGAAAGGGGGCTCCCCATCACACCCGATACCAGGAGGCGTTCAATGGAATCCGTCTCAAGAGTCACCGGGTCCAGGAATTGTGAGGCAAGGGCATGTCTGAGCTGCCAGTATCGAAATCGGAAGGAGGGGGGAAGGTGGTAGGTTTGTCTCAGCTCCTGGAACGTCAAGATCCTACCTACCATTCAGCATCACATGCCGGACAGTAAGGCTGCCCCTTCGTGCCCACAATGCAGGATCAGGAATCGTGTATAAGTGAGGAAGAAGGGGATTAGCCAAAAGGGGAGTATGGGGGGAGACAGACCCAGGCACCATACCCGTAGGACAGTCTTCATAGGTCCAGTGACCGAAGAAAGTGACTGGATCTGCGCCCTCCGCGCCCTCCGGCAGGCCCAGGACCCGCAAGTTGTTGCGACGGTTCCGGTTCTCGGCGTCCTCGGCCCTGGTCTCCAGAACTTTCACCCTGGTTTTCGGGGACAGCAAGTCGGAGTGATGAGCTCTCTGGGTGTCCTCCACGCCGGAGACCCGTCTCTCCACCTCAGCCACCCGCTGGCGGAACGCGTCTATATGCCGGCGGATGAGAGCTGCCTCGATCTGAACGTGGTCGATTTTCACGGTAAGGGTAGATTGACAGTTTGCGATGGCTAGCATCAAAGCGTCGAAGGCCGGGGAGCCACCAGCAATCGTTAAAGGTGAAATTACAGTATATTGAATGTTATTAATGCCCATCTCAAGGGAGAACAAAAATGCTTCCATGCAGTGGAACTTTACCACTTGTTTATGTTTCGGGGCCATGAAAGGCACTTTCACTTCCCCGATCCTCGGCTTCCTCTGCTTCCCCTTCTATTCCCGTACACTCAGTCAACCATCCCTTGGCATCCTAACATCCAATGTAGGGCTATGGGCTCTGCCATTGATCTTGATGACATCAAAGGGTATCCAACTGTCAAAGTATAGGTGAGAAGAAGTTGCAGGGACCAGTCTAGAAGTGCAGGGGTTCCTTTTGCAATCCTAGATCTAAACAAGCATTAAACCTTGCAGTGCACGATACGCCTCACTGCAAGGGAGCATTTTTGTTTACCCTAAAAAGAGTGTATCGCAGCAACACCACTCATGTTAAGTATATGCCTGCAATACATGCATTTCCCAAAGTTTTATTCCTTTAAAAATACTGCACAGAAAAATACCTGTTGATCTGCCAGAAACCCAGTGTGCTCCTAACCCCCTTGTGCCTTTTTGGCTCTAATATTCCAAACAGTTCTGTCAGTCTGACTGCTGGGCCACAGAACTCTGCCTATCCCCCACCCCTCTATGTCCCACTTGACATCTTATACATCGAGAGCCCAATCATGCATTGGGGGTTATTTACGAAAGGCAAATCTACTTTGCACTACAAGTGCAAAGTGCAATTGAAATACACTGAAAGTGCACTTGGAAGTGCAGTCGCTGTAAATTTGAGGGGTAGATCTGCTGATTTTTCATCCAATCATGTGCAAGCTAAAATGCTGTTTTTTATTTTCCTTGCAAGTCCCCCTCAGATCTACAGCAACTGCACTTCCAAGTGCACTTTCAGTGCAATTTCAAGAGCACTTTGCACTTGTAGTGCAAAGTGTATTTGCCTTTAGTAACTAACCCCCTTTGTGTTGATGTAGTTATCTTACGTCAATAGGAACTGAGCTCCCAGCAACTTTTTTGCTAGCCTGGTGATGTTATCATGGAAAGTAATAAAATGGGAAATTGTATGAAATACTTACTATAATTTTCTCCTAGCGCCAATCCATGGCAACATATTGACCACATGTATGCTGCCATGTTGGAACCAAGAATATGAAAATTGCTTTAAATACTGTAATCTGCCATGTTGGAACCAAGAATATGAAAATTGCTTTAAATACTGTAATCTGCCATGTTGAGGCAAAAAGAAGTTGTTAGAAATTAATGCTGGAACATGCTCTAGAGGGGGGCAGCTGAGGATATATTTGAGTAATGCCTGGACATACACTTTATTTTTCCTGAATATATTACATAGACTAATGTTTTTTAGGAGTTGCCTTACTTTTTAAATTCAGATTCCAGCCATGGGGTTAATTTACTAAAGGAAATTAGACTATGCACTTTGCAAGAGCAGTAAGCAGTGAGCTTAGTAAATGAGGGGAATCTCTGCTGACTTCAATCATCCAATCATGTGCAAACAAAAATTCATTGTTTTTCCTTGCACGTGTAGCACTACCCCCAAAGGAGCTGCTGGTTTGTTTTGGGTTGCATGTTACCTCTATTTCCTCGCCGTCTAGGGTATCAGATGAGAGTTGAGAAAAAGTTCAATGTCCACACTTAGGCCGCGTACACACGATCAGTCCATCCGATGAGATCGGTCCGAATTTTTGACCGAAGGATAACTGACCGATGGGGCCCACACACCATCGGTTTGGACCGATGAAACAGTCCTTCAGTCCGTTTCCATCGGTTTTGACCGACCGTGTGTACGTGGCCCAAGACTTATTTTTCTTTGCTTTATTTGCCAAACTTGGTAAAAGAATAAAAAGGAGTAGTTGAAGAGGTGGAAGGGTAATAGGTAATAGGTTCAGGTGTATAACTTCTGTTCGGAAACACTCCTGCTTCCAGCAGCGCAGCTTTCGTCGCCACTCTAGCCAGAGTGGGTATTGTGCACCTGGATAGGCCTCTCTCACTAACCTAGCAGCCAGGATGTCACACAGAAACTTGGTAAAGTCTCTGCCACAGACCTTCCCAAAGATGGAGGTATATTCGGTCCAAAATCCTCTCGGCATAGGATTAAGCACCCGGATCTCTCCTGAATAACTTCTTGTGAACTTAGAACTGACAGGCGACCATCATTCAGCCTCTCAGTAATGGTGCGTCCTTCGATGAAGTTCAAGGCCTCCCCTGAGATACCAGCCTCTTGCTCGGTGCTCTCCAAGACAGGTTCTTCATAGGGTGACCACGTGTCCCGGATTGCCCGGGACAGTCCCGCATTCTGCAGGTCTGTCCCGGGCACCTTCACTCTGGGACAATACAGTGTCCCGGAATGAAACTGACACAGGTCCCACCATGAACCCCTCAGAGCTTAAGATGTGACACCCCCCCAAACTAGTGAAGAACTACAGGTCCCAGCATAGATCTGTGAAATCTATGGGGTCACACCCTTAGATCTCATGGGTTCATGCTGGGAGTTTCAAAATTGGGGGGGATGGGGGTCACATCTTTAGATATCATCGGTTCATGCTGGGATTTGTAGTCCTTTACTTTAGGGGGGTGTGACCTCCCCAAAGTTAAGGACTACGAGTCCCAGCATGAACCCCCCCTCCCCCCTAGAGCTGAAGATGTGAGACCCCCTGCCCCCCAAATAGTGAAGAACTACAGGTCCCAGCATAAACCTGTGAAATCTATGGGATCACACCCTTAGATCTCAGGGGTTTCATGCTGGGTGTTGTAGTCCTTCAAATTGGGGGGAGGCACATCTTTAGATATTAGGAGTTCATGCTGGGACTTGTAGTCCTTCACTTTTGGGGGGAATGTGACCCCCAAAAGTGAAGGACTACAGGTCCCACCATGAACCCCTCAGAGCTGAAGATGCGACCCCCCAACTAGTGAAGAACTACAGGTCCCTGAATGGCAGTTTGGAAATGTGGTCACCCTAGTTCTTCATCGAGTGGCTTCCTCCCTCAGGACGGACAGCACAGGACCACTCTGTAAGCGTAGACCCAGTCTGACTACCAGGCCTACTTAGTAGATCACATCCCCGAACCAACGTGGTCCCGGAGCCAGGAACACTTGATCACGCACCCCCGGCCTGGAGGGCTACACAAAGCTTCACTTCATTTACTAAGATCTGGAGCAACTGCACTCTCGGGCTACTTTCCTTTAACAAATCAACCCCCATGTCTCAGTTTCTTTGGAGGACTGTGAGAAATTTAGAGACGCTTTCCTTTTGATAACTGTCTATCATTTCTGTTTTTCAGCTTGGTAGGAAGGAAACCATGGTGAACAACTATGGGAAACTCCTAATTACAAAACTACTAATATTGCTATGACTGGTAACACTATAATTTATTTTGTTTTGGTAAGGATTATGACATGTCTGGCAGGCAGTTTTTTTTCACTCTGAAATTTCATTCAATCACACAGTCTGTCAGTAATTCCACAGCCCTTCTTCCTGGCATGGTAAACGTCAGGCAATTAGAGTGTGTCTAGTCAGCTTAGTGGTGAGGTGACTGTGCAAACAGCCTTGTACTACAAGAACAGCAACCAGTATACAAATAGACTAGGCCTGTCTCCAGTAATGTTGTAATCTGCTCAGCCCACTCTATGCTCGGCTGGAGGCAGGGTGGGATGATAACTGTTCATTGGGTTTGAGGAAGGCAGAAAAGACTGTGGTTTGAGCCGTGGTTCACTTCCCGATAGCTGGGATATTTCATGTAGAAAAGACAGAGAATTACTGTATGTTCAGCGGTGGGGTATGCTCATGGCTCTGCATAAAGATGGGGAAAGCTGCAGAAATGATCTCCCCTCCATACTTACATATATAGCTAGATTCAGAGAGACTTAGGCCAGCCTAAGTCAGAATTTGCATCGGCGCTAATTTAAGCGGTAACCAGATACGCTTAAATTAGGCTCAGATACGAGTGGCGTAAGTGTCTTACACCCTCGTATCCTAAAGTGTAATTTTTAGGCTGACCGCTAGGTGGCGCTTCCATTGCGGTCGGCGTAGAATATGTAAATCAGTAGATACGCCTATTCACGAACGTACGCCCGGCCGACGCAGTACAGATACGCCGTTTACATAACGCATTAGCAGGCTTAAAGTTATTCCATCAAATAGATGGAATAGTAATGTTAAGTATGGCCGCCGTTCCCGCGTCGAAATTCGAAAATTTTACGTCGTTACCCCTTCCCTGCCAGTCACATTTATACAGTAATCAGTGCATATTTATAGCACTGTTCACTGTATAAATGTGAATGGTCCCAAAAATGTGTCAAAAGTGTCCGATGAGTCCGTCATAATGTCGCAGTCCCAATAAAAAAATCGCAGATCGCCGCCATTACTAGTTAAAAAAAAAAAATCATAATTATGTCCGCTATTTTGTAGGCGCTATAACTTTTGCGCAAACCAGTCACTATACGTTTTTTTTTTTTTTAATTGGATATTTATTATAGCAAAAAGTAAAAAATATTGTTTTTTTTTTCAAAATTAACGCTCTTTTTTTGTTTATAGCACAAAAAATAAAAACCGCAGAGGTGATCAAATTACCACCAAAAGAAAGCTCTACTTGTGGGAAAAAAAGGACGTCAATTTTGTTTGGGAGCCACGTCGCACGACTGCGCAATTGTCAGTTAAAGCGACGCAGTGCTGAAATTTTGCATGGGCAGGAAGGGGGTATATGTGCACAGTAAGCAAGTGGTTAAGGGGTGTGACAGAGGGCATGTCCTATGCCTGCATACGTTTTGCTAGTAGGTGTCCCTCATTCCCATCTCAAAATTGTGGGAGGTATGTATATAGTACTATTACATAAATGTGTCTATGTAAATGCCACTGACTTTAAAGTGGTTGTGAACTCTCTCTCTCAAAAAAACAACAACCTGCAAGACAAAGCATAATGAGCTAGTATGTATTGCATACTAGCTCATTATGAAATACTTACCTAAGGTCGAAGCTGTTACAGCACACCCTGGGACACTGCTGTGACCGGCGACATGTCTCCCGGAGTTATTTCCGGGTCCGCGGGCTCTGGCGCTGTGATTGGTCGGAACCGCGATGACGTCACTCCCGTGCAGCTACTGAACAAACGGCACGAGCAAGCCCTTTCTTCAGTGCGCATGTGCCGATGACGTCGGCACATGCGGCTACAGTGAATATCTCCTAAATGGTGCAAGTTTTGGATATATTCACGGTACCAACAGGTAACCCTTATTATAGGCTTACCTGTAGGTAAAAGTGGTAGCACAGGGTTTACCACCACTTGAATAAATAAAATCCTGACAAAAACGTCAAAGATTTCTACTGGGCCCAAACACACTGATTTAACACTCACCACCAGAGGGGCTGATGAGAAAGACAGGTTTTCCCTGGGTGGTAGTACAAAGGTTGCCAGTCACAAGCACAGTTCTAAGTGCACCGACAATACAGGCTCAATCTAGTGTGGGGGACGGTCGATCACGATCTACCAGTGGACCAGGAATTGACAGTCCTTACCCCTCAGCCTCAAAATTCCCCCACACACAGAGCTTCAGCTCAGCCCTGCCCCCTCTCTCTCCTCATTGGCTCACTGGCTGTGATTGACAGCAGCAGGATTCAATGGCTCCAGCTACTCTCTTAGCCAATGAGGAGAGAGAGTCTCTCGTGAACATCGCTGGAGAAAAATCGTGCTCAGGTAAGTATTAGGGGGAGCTGGGGGGGGATGCTGCACAGTACAACATCATTGCAGCTCTGGCCACTCACAGTGCCGGAGCCCACGAACCCGGAAGAAAGACCGGGAGAAGATGTCAGCCCTCTTAGCGGTGACACTGGTGAAGTTCTGAAGCTTAAAGCGGTAGTAAACCGCTGCAGAGTTTAAAAAAATAAACACCTACTAGCACATGATGCCATTGATGTCTCAGTAATTGTCTTAGAGGTGTTTTTTTTTTTTAACTCTGCAGCTGTTTACTACCGCTTTAAGTTTCAGTAAAATACTTGCAATTTCAGAGTGAGGTGCTAATGTTTTCAATTTTACAAGACCAATAACCCGACCAGATCAGATCAGACACTAAAGAAAAGGATTAAGATCTACATACAGGGGGGTAGATTCAGATAGATTAGCGGATCTTTAGATCCGCGTAATCTATCTGATTTACGATCCGCTGGCGCAAGTTTTTGAGGCTGTATTCAGAAAGCACTTACCTCAAAACTTGCGGCGGCGTATCGTAAATCCCCCGGCGGAATTCAAATTCCGCGGTTAGGGGAGTGTACTATTTAAATCGGGCGCGTGCCCACGCCGATTTAACTGCGCATGCGCCGCCGGCTAAATTTCCCAGCGTGCATTGCTCCAAATGACGTCGCTAGGACGTCATTGGTTTCAGCGTGAGCGTAACTTGCGTCTGGCCGTATTCTGAATCGACTTACGCAAACGACGTAAAAATTCAAAACTCGGCGCGGGAACGACGGCCATACTTAACATAGGATACCCCTCACATAGCAGGGGTTACTATACGCCGGAAAAAGCCGAACACAAGCGACGTAAAAAAAAAAGGGCATTCGTTTCTGAATCGGCGGAACTCCTCATTTGCATATTCGTCGCGTACAAAAAAAACGAAACACCACCTAGCAGCCAGCGGGAGATTGCAGCCTAGGATCCGACGGTGTAAGTCACTTACACCTGTCGGATCTTAGGGAGATCTATGCGGAACCTGATTCTATTAATCAGCCGCATTGATCCGACCGTCGGAACTCAGAGATACGACGGCGTATCAGGAGATACGCCGTCGTATGTCTATCTGAATCCGGGCCAGGGTGTTTCATAACTTAAACTTCCCCTTAACTACAGTTTTGTTTGTAATAGATCTATTTCTACACGTTAATATATTTAGTTTTTTTGTGTTTTAGTCAAACTTATATTTTAAAAAAATTATTTGGCCACCAAACAACAATTCCAGGCTGTCAGATCTCTTTCAATGGCACATAATGATCCAATCTAGTGTGTGTGCTTTGTCAATAACACAGATCTTTAGTTCCCCCTACTGGTGGAAAATACTCAGACGAACCTCTGTTAGGATATTTCTGCCTACAGTAATTATTTGTTGTGGTGGCTATTCTCACTATGACTAAAAGTGATGGTAAAAGCCAAACTTCTGAGTTGTTACCCAAACAGTAATAAAGATGTAATCTTCCAAAAGGGAAGCTTTTTCTAGTGACTATTATGAGTGATTTTACCTCACTTTGGAAAGATTTCTTCTCACTTCCTAATATGTCTGTAGTAAAGGAAATAAATTGTCTACCGAGATCTACAGCAGTCTATCCCAGATGCACCAGAGAATGAACAGGCAGGTGTGAGTAGGCTGCTCAGAGGTAGGTTACCAACTAGATACCAGGGAATTGAAAGTGCAGGTATGCTCTGTCCTATGTATGTAGCGCTACCAGTAGTGTATTTAGGTTTTGTGCTGCCCTAGGCCTGACTAAACTTGTGCACCCCTAATTTAAATATGACCCACCACTTCCGTCAAGGCCACACCCCTTTCTGAATTAAGACCCACCCTGACATTTTTGAGTGGGGACACTAGTTCTGAGGGCCTGGGGGGGGGGGGCAATGGATTCCTTTAATTTGCATAGATTTCCTCTCCATTCCCGTTTGGCTATGGGGCAGGAAGTGAAGGGAAATCTCTGCAATGGGACAGGGATGGTAAAAAAATGAACTGACAGGGGCTATAATCCTCCGTTGCTCTATCCAAAATGAAAAAAAAAAAAGGTGTTGCCTATAGTTCTACTTTAAGCACAAATTTCTGATAATTTTATGGAGAGGACAAAAAAGATATAACTATGCCAATGGTACCGCAGAAAACATATAGCACAGTGAGGAAGGTTTGTGGTCCAGGATGATAGTTCAGTCAAAAGCAGTGCCCCCCCTGGACACTTGCGGAATGCCGGCTGCCCACATACCGGAAGCAGTGCGGCCGCTTTAGGGGGACGCTAGACTAATTTGCCTCTCAGCCCAGTCCGCCACATAAAACTGGCGCTACACTAAGGCCGCATACACACGATCGGTCAAAACCGAGGAAAACAGACTGAAGGACCTTTTCATCGGTCCAAACCGATCATGTGTGGGCCCCATTGGTCAGTTATCCTGCGGTCAAAAAATTTAGAACTTGGACTGATAACCGATAGGTCAAAACCGATGGTTAGTATGCAAAAGCATCGGTAAAAAACCTGCGCATGCTCAGAATCAAGTCGACGCATGCTTGGAAGCATTGAACTTCGTTTTTTCTGCACGTGGTTGTGTTTTTGTTTTACGTAACCGCGTTCTGACACGATCGTTTTTTTAACTGATGCTGTGTAGGCACATCAGACCATCAGTCAGCTTCATCGGTTAACCGATGAGAACGGTCCTTCGGACAGTTCTCATCGGATGGACTGATCGTGTGTAGGCAGCCTAACAGTTCTAGCACAAGCTGGCGGGGACTCTTTTCGTGTTGCCCCCCTGCACAATGCTGCCCTAGGCCTGGGCCTTGTTGGCCTAGGCCAGGATACAGCACTGAGCGCTACGTATAGTGAAGTGAAATGTGACAAAAACTCTAAACAATATACACCCAACTGGGTGTGACAGTGAAACAATTTTAATCAGTCCACATGTGCAATGGTAATCAATCCACACAAAAGTGAGATGTAATGAAAATGTCAATCATAGGTGAGTATGCATAACACAGTAGAGATGTCATGAGACTATATGGACCATTCCAGCAAGAATTCTTCAGGCAAATGGTATGGATAAAGTACACTTACCAGAACTGTTGGACTCGACTGTCAGCGACAACGGATCAATCGAGCATGTGATATCCCGACCAGCTGGTGGACCAAACTATCAGCGGAGATCCTGAAGAGTGTAGGGTACGCCTCACTGGTAACCAGATGGTGTCAACCTAAGGTAAAACCAATGGACCCGATATTCCTCAGCTGAAGGTTGATCCGGTGTTAATAACCTAACCATGTAGATGGCTAGGACATCGATGGGGATCCACAAAGCATCTGAAGGTAACTCGGTTCTGGTAAGTATGAACCCTTTCAAGGGTAATAAAGACCAACTGGAGCGATTCAAAAAAGCTTTCATCCACAAAAAATGAAAGAAAAGAAAAAAAGGAGCTCCAATTGTGAAGGTCAAAAAGTAGGTTTTAATTTATAAAAACCAACAAACAAAATAAAAGTGATCACATTTCAATAAAAAGGCAATATGGGGAGCGGTGTACCTTGCCCGGGGGTTAGTGCCTTTCCTCCCATCAGCTGTCTTGGTTATATGCCAATAATCCACTCCCAGTGCTGAACAAGAAGAGGAAATCTGTAACACGATGCAACAATTCTAAAGGATATTGAAAGGGAAAGACAGCAGATATACAGTGACTTGAAAAAAGTATTCATACCGCTCAAAATGTTCCACATTTTGTCAGGTTACAACCAAAATGTAAATGTATATTATTGGGATTGTATGTGATAGACCAACACAAAGTGGTGCATAATTGTGAAGTGGAAGGAAAACGATAAATGGTTTCCAATTTTTTTTTACAAATAATAATCAAAAAAGTGTTACGTGCATTTGTATTCTGCCCCCTTTACTCTGATACCCCTAACTAAAATCTAGTGTAACTAACTGCCTTCAGAAGTCATCTACTTAGTAAATAGAGACTACCTGTGAGTAATTTAATCTCAGTGGGCCATATTCTCGAAAAATATCCGCCTGCTGCGCTTAGGGCACTTACACTCCGCTGTCCCAACTTACTGGAGCAGGTGTTGTATTCCCCAAACACTTGCTCCATAAGTTGGGACAGCGGAGTGTAAGTGTCCCGGCGTAGCCTGGCGGATCTCCAAGGGGGCGTCTTCTATTCAAATGAAGCGCGCCCCCGATGCCAAAGAACTGGGCATGCGCCGGGCTGCAAAAAGCCCAGTGCGCATGCTCCAGTTCTCGGCGGAAAACGTCAATGACGCCGACGTGTGCGTCATTGACGTAAAGTCGTATTCAAGAACGACTTACGTAAACGACGTACTCAACGAAAAAACACGACGGGGACCCGACGCCATCCGTAACATGGCCTACGCGAGACTTGCGGAAATTTAATCCTCCATATAGCAGGACTAAATTTCCGCTTACGCAAACGACGTTAGCGACGGTTACGCGACGCGAACTCGTTCGGGAATCGGCGTAGAAGGATCATTTGCATATGCAAATGACTCCTTCACGTAAATGCCATCTAGCGGCGGCCGGCGTCATTGCATTTAAGATCCGCCAGTGTAAGTGACTTACAGATGGCGGATCTTAAGTGTATCTATGCAAAAATGATTCTGAGAATCAGGAGCATAGATACACTGGCCAAAAAAGGGAGTTACGATGGAGTATCTGACTTACTCCATCGTAACTTCACTGAGAATATGGCCCAGTATAAATACAGCTGTTCTGTGAAGCCCTCAGAGGTTTGTTAGAGAACCTTAGTGAACAAACAGCATCATGAAGGCCAAGGAACACACCAGACAGGTCAGTTGTGGAGGAGTTTAAAGCAGGGTTAGGTTGTAAAAAAATATCCGAAGCTTTGAACATCTCACAGAGCACTGTTCAATGCATCATCTGAAAATGGAAAGCATATGGCACAACTGCAAACCTACCAAGACATGGCTGTCAACCTAAACTGACAGGCAGGGCAAGGAGAGCATTAACCACTTCAGCCCCGGAAGAATTTACTCTCTTCCTGATCAGAGTACTTTTTGCGATTCGGCACTGCGTCGCTTTAACTGACAATTGCACGGTCGTGCGATGTTGCACCCAAACAAAATTGACATCCTTTTTTTCCCACAAATAGAGCTTTCTTTTGTTGGTATTTGATCACCTCTGCAATTTTTTATGTCACTTTGTAGATGTACAAAGCTGGTAGAGACATCCCAAAATAGACTTGCGGCTGTAATTGCCCGCCACACTTTTCACATATTTATTTAAAAAAAAAAAAAAAAACATTTATCATGTTCCTTCCACTTCACAATTATGTGCCACTTTGTGTTGGTCTATCACATAAAATCACAATATTTTTTTATTTATTTTTTCATTTTTGGTTGTAACATGACAAAATGTGGAAAATTTTAAGGGGTATAAATACTTTTTGAAGGCACTGTACATGTAAAACTCATGTAGGGAAAAAAATATGCCAAAGGCTCCAAAACTCATGTTTAGAAGCTGCTAGTGTGCATGAAGCCTAAACAGGAGAGTACACCATGGTCAGTTCTCTGGTTATGCTAGGAACTCAGCCTGGTCTCCTCCAATGATTAGACTTGTTCTGACACCACCTCCTTCACAGCCTATCACTGGGAAATTCAGTGTGCTGTTGTTTCTCCTTCCCCCAGCTCTGATATAGCTGAGAACATATGTAAGCAGCTGTCAGTGATAGGGTAGTCTAGTGCTGCAAGAGCAAGTGGTAAAGCAATCATATGTGTTCATACTGCAGTCAAATTGTTATGTTTTTTGTATGTATTTATGTTGAACACTTCTGCCTCTATAGTGTCTCCAACACTATTTTGGAGGAGCCCTGTGTTCTGATAGGCCGCACGAGATCTCGAGAGATTTGGGCGACCATTTTTGTGTGGTTTCTTTTTATAGTAAAGCTCAGGCTGTTTTTTAGGCAGAACACATGTGGATGTAGATAGGGACAGAGACCCTGCTTGTGAGGGAGAGACAGGAGAAGCCAGGGAGAGTGTTCCGGCCTGTGAGGGATAGTTTAGGGGTCCTACGGAGTCCTGCAGTGGTAACCTTGGTCGGATGAAAGACTCCCAGCTGCTACGGGTAATATGTTTTTCCAGCCTCTTCCAATAAGCATTGTGAACTGGGGTATATAATATACCATTAAGTGGGAAGTGCCTGTGATACTCAGAAAGCCACATCGCTTAGAACTACAGTATCTGTACTGCATATATGTGTCTCCATGCCTGGAGAGGAATCATTTGCCGTTTGATTGTAAAGACTGTTACTACTACCGCCTCTCGGTAATAAACGTTACCTTGTTCAAAGAACTTTACGTGTGTCTCCCTCAGTGAATCGCCGCACCCCTCACCCCGCTTACACATAGCTGCCGTCACAGAGCCGGTCCAGGTTGGGAGAAAATCATGACCATATGGTGGGGATCCTCCTAAGAACCAGGACTGGCACCTAGCTCAGCCTCCCAGCAAGCCACTGAGAGCTTGAGCCAGCCGCTCCCACCCCTTCCACAGCTCAGTGCTCCAGTGAGCTTGGGGGGGGGGGGTGGGAGCAGAGACCCGGTGATTGATAGTCACAAGCTCTCTGATAACGGAAAACTGATGTAGCGGTACCCTCATAAGGGCTGCTGAGTGTTGTGATCAGTCTCTCAGGCAGGAAACCAGGCCTTGAACTTTGTTTTTTTATTTTCTTGAGGGGTATTAAACTTGGATGGGGTAAGGGATTATGGGATGCCCATTTAATTGAAGCACAATGTGCATGGGACTCAACCTATATTAACTTCTGTATATACACCTTCACACTACAGCTCCAGCACAACACTTGCTTGCAGACTATCTCTCTTCAACACCTCCAGCACATCACTTGCTTGCTCATCTAGGACCAGCTAGCACTAAGATTTAGACCTGACACTGGTGTTCTAAGAGTGTCCTGTCAGTACCCGAGCCCAGGTCCAAGGCACCCCCCCCGCCCCCTCAATGGCCACGACAGCCTAACACTCCATCTCCAGCTTCCTCCCGAACAACTCCTCCCCAGCTGGGCTGGCCCTGGGTATTTAGGGAGGCCTGCCCCCTACCAATCCAAGTTGGCGATTTGTTAGGGCTCCTCAGAATACCTCAGGCAGCTCCACCTTTCCTCTCCTCCTTCCTTTCTAGAAGATACTAGAATATTCTGGAAAGAAGTGGGAGGTCTTGGTGATGCTGCCTGTGAGTCACCAGCTCTGCCCTGAGTTACTCCCAACCCAGCAAAGCCTGGAAATTTACATACTCTATCAAAATTCCTAGCCATACTAATTCTAGTACACTAGAGGGTGCTACACTGAGAACTGAGCAATCAGCCGTGTTTGATTGGTCTTAGCCCCCATTCACATCTAGGCGTTTTAACGCCTGTAGTGCTACGCCGCTGCCGCCAGAGGGATGAAAACACATGTCCCTCTATGGAGATGGTTCACATCTCCACGCCGAACACCGGACGCCGGACGCCTGCCGCCTGAAAAAAGGTCCCGGACCTTTTTTTCAGGCGGCTTTTGGCGTTCGGATAGGAGATGGGAACCATCTCCATAGAGGGGGTCAATCTGGGGCACATCTAGGTGGACAATACCGGCGTTTTGTCGCCGCAACTCGCGGTACAAAACGCTGCTATTTGTACCGCGATTTGCGGCGACAAAACGCCGCGAATTTGTCTGCCTAGGTGTGAATGGAGCCTTAGGCTACATTCACACCTGAGCGTATTCACACGTATTTGCGCGTTTGCATACAGTGTTGTCCGACGTTTTTGAACTTCGTTGTTTTTTACTTTAGCCAATAGGAAAAATTATCATCTCTTTCATCATTTGTTGCTGTTTGTAGATTTTTTTTATCTTCTTCCTGGGTGAATATTCTATTTCACAGAACAAATTAAAGCCAAAAAAGATCATAGAAAACGCTCGTTGTCGCGCTAGACGCTTGAATCGAGTGTTTCCATTCGTTTCTATGGGAATACAAACGTTCAAAAACGCCCAAATCAGCCCATTTCGCGCGACAAAAGCGGGTCCAGAACTTTGAGCTTCAGGCGTTCGGGTTCAGATGTTTTGGAGTGGAGAAGTGAACCATCTCCATTGAGAATAATGATTTTTTTCCCCCTCTAGCGTTTTGGAACTTCATGCTTCAGGCTACAAAACGCTCAGGTGTGAATGCAGCCTTAGAACCGGTGGGAGACTGATGCAGCATCACACTGATGCTGTATCCTCCTAGGTGAGTATGGTTGCTAAAAACAAAACAAAAAAAAAGTCTCCTTTAATTTCCTTCTACTCATGTTAAAACAGGACAGTAGGGCTGTTAATGTGCTGAGGGAAGGGGCCAGGGTGCAACTTTTTATCCGCTCTTACACCTCAAAATATTTCAACCGATATGCAGTAACGCCTTTCAATTATGGGTCTTGATGTTGGCCTTAACCACTGATTCTGCATGCAGCAGGACAGCGCGCTTCCTGTTTTTTGTGGGTTGTACGTTTCATTTTCAGAATAATGAAGCTGGGAATTTCCCCGTGCTGCATAGCCAATACTGTTACATTAACAGGAACCAAAACATAAGCACTGCTCTTCGGTTTATTCAGAAAAACTTCTGAAAAGGCTTTTGCTTAGGACTCTTTTAACCTTATTGAATAGCTGTTGGATGCTGTGCAGTTTTACTGAAGGTTGAATGTTCACTGAAGTATTTCTGACAGGTTACAGTCTCGGGAGGTAAGTGCTTCTAGTAACCACTTTATATGTGCAACATACTTCAAAATATAAACAACAAATATCTCTAACGTCATAGAATCATAAGTAGGCCAGAATGGCATTTCTTGCATTTGGCTGAAGAACTGACATGTCTGAAACTTTTAGGTGTAAGTTCAATTATTTAAACTTCTGTAGTTTGCTCTGACTCAAAAGAACCCTATTCAGTAAGGGAATGCTTTTCTCCGCTATTATGAGAATAATTTGCACAAGTGTGGGCTGGTGTGCTCTGCATGGAAGGGTTGTTTTATAATGTATTTGTAAATTAATTCTACACAATCTAGGTTAAATTGTCAGGATTGTGAGGCAATGTTGGGTACCACACAACTCAGAATGCACCTTGGAAGACAACTATCAGGGAAAATGTATTAAAAAAAAATCTGTTTTCTGAAATGTAGAATGGCGAAAGAGAAGCCTATTTGTTCCACGTGCCATGTAAGCAGTATTTGTATTGTTTGTAAATGTCTACCCTGCTTGGCAATAGTTCTGAGTGTCACTTTGAGCCCATCCAGAGGCGTTGCTAGGGGGGTGCGGGGGGTGCGGTCCGCACCGGGTGACACCCGCTAGAGGGGTGACACCATCCCGTTTTTTTTGTTTTTTTTAGCTGACATGCCCAGCCTGCCCTGTGCAATCCCAGCCTGCCCTGTACCACCCCAGCCTGCTCTGTGCCACCCCAGCCGGCCCTGTACCACCCCAGCCTGCCCTGTATCACCCAGCCTGCCCTGTACCACCCCAGCCTGCCCTGTACCACCCCAAACAGCCCTGTACCACCTCAGCCTGCCCTGTACCACCCAGCCTGCCCTGTGCCACCACAGCCTGCCCTGTACCACTCCAGCCTGCCCTGTACCACTCCAAACTTTACCATGCCACCCCAACTTGCCCTGTGCCACCCTAACTTGCCCTGTACCACCCCAACCTTTCCCATGCCATCCCAACTTGCCCTATGCCACCCTAACTTGCACTATACCACCCCAACCTGCCCTGTACCACCCTAACTTGCCCTATACCACCCCAACCTGCCCTATGCAACCCTAACTTGCCCTATACCACCCCAAACTACCCTATATCACCCAACATGCTCTATACCACCTTAACCTGTCCTATACCACCCCACTACACCAACCTGCCACTATACCACTCTATACTACCCTAACCTGCCACTATACTGCCCTATACTATCATTTACAGGGGCTGGTTTGGGGTGCGCCCCGTGTCCGTGCGCTGCCTGCTTGGTGCTGGGCAGCCTAGACAGAGGGGGGGGTGACACCATGTTTTACCGCACCGGGTGACACCAACCCTAGTGACGCCACTGAGCCCATCACCTGTTTACTAATCACTGGGTCTTTTTTATATGATTGCCAAATCATGAGATTCCAGCGGTAGAACCTCTGCGCAGCAAGGGTTAGTCTTTGGAGCAGAGGATCCTAGCACAAGAGAATTCATATACAAAGAAGAGGTTAGGTTTATGTAAGGGGGAGTTGTTTTTAAGGTTACAGAGAGCCTTAAGGCCCGTACACACAATAATAAGAAAATATTCCTACGACGAACGTCAGGCCGATTATCTGATTGTTAGTATAGTGCTTTCGACAGCCGATTCCAACTTTTCGGCCGACAAAAACTGAAGGTGCGGGCTGGAAATGTTTTATCGCAAGTGAACACAACGTCCGATTTTCGTTTAATTAGTACAGTTTCCGTCCAAATAAAAATCATTAGAACAAGTCTACGCATGCTCAGAATACATTGCAATACAATTCAACACATTACATCACTTTCGAAGTTGCATTCTGTCATACAAGAATTTTAATAAGTTGAGTAACCTCTTCATTTTTGATATGAGACTAGCATAAAACAGAAAATGGATGATCATTCGTTTGATATTCTCATTGTGTGTACAAGGCTTTAGAGGGAGGCTTAGTATTGGGGTTACACTATGGGCTAGGTTTAGGTTTACAGGAAAGGTTAGTGTGGGGGGGGGGGTGGTGTTAAGGTCACAAAAAGGGTTAGCATTATGATTACAGGGAGGGTTAGTTATAGGGTTACGTGGATGGCTAGTGTTAGGGGTTACAGGGAGGGCTAGTGTTAGGGTTACATGGATGGCTAGTGTTAGGGTTACATGGATGGCTAGTGTTAGGGTTAAAATGAACCATAGATTGTAGTTGATGTTATGCCGTGTACACACGCTCGGAATTTCCGACAACAAATGTTCGATGGGAGTCGGAAGTTCCGACAGTGTATAGGCTCCATCGGACATTTGCTGTTGGGATTTCCGACAACAAAAATTTGAGAGCTGGATCTCAAATTTTCCGACAGCAAAATCAGTTTCTCGTAAATTCAGAGCGTGTGTAGACAATTCCAATGCACAAAATTCCACGCATGCTCTGAATCAAGTACGAGACGGAAGCGCTTGGTGTGGTAAAACTAGCGTTTGTAAGGGAGATAGCACATTTGTCACGCTGCAAATGTTTTAATCTTTTAATGCAGTGCATTCTCTTCTTATTTATAATGCTATGCACAGATCCTCTTCTTCCACTGACTCCAGAACATGTCCGGACAATACAGAGCCTTTGGAGTCAGGCTGCACATGCTCAGTTCAGGATGTATTGCTAGAGAGATTTTTTTTTCCTGGGAGAGTGCATGTGATCAGCACAGGGCCAATCAGCAATGTCCATACAGAGGGTTAGGGGTCCTGGATCCTGATAGGGCAGCTCAGTGCAGTATGAAAACTCCTCCTACAAGCTTTACCAGGAACTGATAGAAGCAACAAGACTGCTATATACTGCTGATCAGAAAAGCTATTTAGCAGTTTCTATTTACAAAAATAATTGTATTTCCATGTTCTGTGTACTGTGGGAGAACAGATATAGTGAATGCCGGGTCCTGGGTTTTATAGGTACAATTTTTTTTTCTCCTAAATAGCTTCCTTTACCTTAGTGCAGTCCTTCTTCACTTACCTCATCCTTCGATTTTGCTTTTAAATGTCCTTTTTTCTTCTGAGAAATCCTCACTTCCTGTTCTTCTGTCTGTAACTCCACACAGTAATGCAAGGCTTTCTCCCTGGTGTGGAGTGTCGTGCTTGTCCCCTCCCTTGGACTACGGGAGATTCAGGACGCCTACTAACACACAGCTCCTTTATCTGCAACGTAGAGAGCGTCCTGACTCTCCTGTAGTCCAAGGGAGGGGGCGAGCACGACACTCCACACCAGGGAGAAAGCCTTCCTGTGTGGAGTTACAGACAGAAGAACAGGAAGTGAGGATTTCTCAGAAGAAATAAGGACATTTAAAAGCAAAATTGAAGGATGAGGTAAGTGAAGGAGGACTGCACTAAGGTAAAGGAAGCCATTTAGGAAAAACCCCTTTAAGTTTAGCCTTAAATAACTGAAACAAGGTTGCTATATAGGTGTGTGTGATGAAAAGAAGAAGCAAATAACAATATCACTGCCTACAGTTTTACATGTGTAGCGGGATGCCACTTTGATATGAATGGAAGATTATCATCTGCTGATCAAGAAGGATCTCGGCTCCCTCTGGTGGTCAAGTTGTGTTATGGCCATCTGTTATTTACTTTCATTGAGTACAGGGAGAAACAGTATACATTTCCCAGAGAGCAATTGTGCAATCCCAGAGTGCTTTGCTCCCCGCACAGTCTTGTGACTGCCGCTGGAGGTACATCTCCAAAGAAGGAATACACAGATACTCTGCACAATTGAAGCAACTGTTCTATGTTGTTCTACATTGCTTTATTGATCAGAGAACCCTTTGGATTACAATCTTTGTTTCACAATAGCTAGCAGAAGACAGAAGAAGGAAGACCAGGGACTATATTTCTTACTGTAAGGCCTTGCAGTGTTCTTACTACCTACTAGAGACTGTAGGGGGAATATTGAGTTAATTATGTGTGCCGCATAGTGGGTTTTATAGTGTCTACATGGTGTGCTGGAAGTGGGAAGGTTCTCAGTGCTGAGGTTGTTGCCTGAGCATTAGTCCCACTTGGAGACACCCCTGCTGGAGCGGGTCAGGTAGCTCTCAGGCGAATGCCACTTACAACCTCTTGTCTCATTATTGAATACCAATTGTGGTTCTGTGTTAATGATAAAACCTGTTCTAGTAAATTTACCCTTTGCTTTAACACAATCTGTTGTGAGGCTTGTTAATTCTCCAAGCAGGTGTAACAGTGTATGCCTGGGTGACAACACAGGTAAAGTGAATATAATCTGTGTCTATTCACCTGTCTTTTATTATTGAGCTTCACACCAGCACTGCACCACAGCTGTGTCAAGGGGAGTGAGACCAAATTATTAGGGGTGTTAGAGCAGAGTACAGACCCAAAACAACCAGCAGCTCCTCCGGGGGTAGTGCTACACATGGAAGGCAAGAACAAGCTGTTCAACACTACTTTTCTTCTTTCCTTGTTCGGGCCATTTCTGAAAACTTTCCTAAAGCAGACCTGTAATCAGACAAACTAAGTAAAGCAATACAATTGTAGAGCAAAACATAGATGAGTAATTTTTTTTGTTCAACCCGAATTTAAAAATGTACTTAATTCCCCCATCTACACATTTGGGGTGAATCCTCTTTGAGCCTTTGTATTCTAACATCAGGGTGACTTCCCCACTGACAGAATACACTGATCAGCGCTGCTGGCTATAGCCTGCTGTGCTGATTGGGAGAGGACAACCCAATAGGGTGGTTGTAGAGAAGATGATCGGTAGACATTTCACCCTGTGCACCCTGGAGCTTATTCTCAACTACTTTCCTTTGCTGGTCTGAACCAACCGGACTCCACCCACTGGTCCTTACACCCTAGGTAAAACAGAAATAAAAGGGCCCTTCACACTTCTACACAAGGATTCTGCCACTGATTTTGGTTTAGTCAATTAAATTCAAAGAGGACTATTTAGAAAGCAGCAGTATAGCCGTACCATGATGTGTAATGTGCTTTACAGATGTAGAGTGCAGGGAAAGGTTCCTGATGAGGAGTGAAATTGTAGGGCTTGCAACTTTTTTGGACACCTGCCTCTTGGTCACAAGACAGCCAGGCTGCATTCCTCCCCTCTCTGCAGACCCTGACAGCTCGGCTATATTCTGCTTTCTACACGATGTTGGAACTGTGAGTGATCCCAGTTGGGCTGCTTTCCCTTAGGGGTTATTTGTGACCTGTTTCTGCATTGTTTTAATAAAAGCTCTTTCATTGCACTGGGACTTAGTGTGTTTTTCCACCGTACTGCACTGCACCCCACCTACACTTTTTAAAAAATTTCATCATTAGGAGGGAAAGTACAAAATACATATTTCACACTAACATTAGTAAATCCAATGTGACAGCCAATCACAGTGGTTACGTAATCAAGAAACCTGTTCAACCACCCACCTAAAGACCCATTTGACATCTGTGTTGGTGCGATTCCTTTAACCCGACACTGTCTGTGTTCAGTTAACTGCACTCACAAGGCTGTCAAATTGGGAGCAACAGTTGAGTCCATGAAGCCACTGCATCCCAATTGACAGGAATGGAACTGCCTGCATGGGCATGCAGGAACACCTGGGCATTCCCATGTGTACAAACAAGGCCCTCACATGGGCATACGCCTAAGTGTGAATGAGGCCTAAGATGTACTGTGACACACATACCGTATTTATTGGGGTATAGCGCGCTCCCGCGTATAGCGCGCACCCCTAAAGTAGCAGTGGATTCCTGTGGAAAAAAGTTTTTTTGTACTTACAGTTTTGGCGTCTTGTGCGGCGTCCATCGGCGGCCTCGTCGAGGCCGGCGTCTGTCTGCGGCTTCGGGTGTCCCCTTCGTCGGGTCCGGCGTCCTTTTGCGGCGTCTTCGCGTCCTCCCCGCTCGTTTCCCGCGCCGAGTTTGAATACCGCGCCGACATATACAGAGCGCAGTACACTCGTATATTGTCGGGCAGGCTCGGCAACTCTCGCGCTGACGTCCTGTACGTCCAGGACGTGAGCGCGGAAGGAGCCGAGACTGCCCGACTATACCCGAGTGTACTGCGCTCGGTATATGTCGGCGCAGTATTCAAACTCGGCGCGGGAAAGCGGGTACGATTTTCAGGGCAAAAAAGTGTGCGGTATACGCCAATAAATACGGTACTTTCCTTTATGGTGTAAGAATATAAAAGGATCTGGCGAGTCTTCTGATGTAATGCATTCCATTGGTTAATATGTTTGTTTCTTCCAAGCGAGAAATAAGTAATGGAGCACAGCAGGGTTGTGTGTTAAAGTGGTTGTACAACCACTTTTACCTACATGTAAGCCTAGATTAAGGCTTACCTGTAGGTGCTGGAAATATCTACTAAACCTCCACAGTTTAGGAGATATTTACAATTGAGACGAGCACCTATGTCTACGGAGCATGCACCGTAGACAATGGCACATGCGCACTTTAGAAACGGCGATAGTGACGTTTCTAAAGGAAGGTCATGCCGTGACTGGCGGCTTCCGCGCCAGTTCCAGAGCCGGAGTTCACGGCCCCGGAAGGAAGAGGGGGGGAGAATGGACGTTTCCTGCAACAGGTGACATCTGTGACATCGCAGGCTTCAGTTTCAGGTAAGTGACACATAATGGGCTACTATGCGATGCATAGTAGCCCAATATGCTTTACCTTTGCAGGGAAATAAAGAGGAAGTAAAACACATCAGGCTTTACTTCCTCTTTAAGTCACTTTCTCTATGCGCTGTACACATATGACTACACTCCCTATTATGAGACCAATAGTATAGTTATGTTTGCCAACGACACTACCGTAATCGGTTGTATCACTGGAGACGATGAGGAGCAATACAGGAGAGAGGTTGATAGGATAGTGGAATGGTGTACAGCAAATAACCTGATCCTAAACACAGGGAAAACAAAGGAACTGATTGTAGATTTCAGAGGGAACAGGCCTAAAACTGCACCGCTTTTTATTAAAGGTGTGTGCGTTGAGTGGGTCTCTACCTTTTAAGTTTTTGGGAACATGCATTTCTGAAAACTTATCTTGGACAATCAACGTTAAAGCCATTATTAGGATTTCGCAACAGCGTTTATATTTTTTGCGACTCCTTAGGAAGAATGGCTTGGGAAGGAAGGTATGATAGACCTTCTATTTCTCTGCCATTGAGAGTACATTAACGTATTGTATTCTAGTTTGGTATCCTAGTTGTACACTGGCAGATTAAAAAGGTTCTAAAGAGAACAACGCAGAAAATTGTAGGGTGGGAACTTGTTTCTCTAGAAGAAATATAGGCTCGTTGCCTTTGTAGAGCAGGAAAAAAGTGAGAGCCCAGACTCCTCCTGGTTGTCATTTCTTTGAATTATTGCCATCTGGGAGATGTTTTAAGGTGATTAAAACTAGGACAAATAGATTTAAAGAGGTTTTCTTTCCCAGGACTATTACGGCTATCAATACAAGAATGAAATTAAAGGAGGTCACATAGTCTTATTTTATTGTCTTGTTTTGTTTTTTTAATATGGGGACACTTTTATATGTAGCATTTTTTGGGATAATTAAATCCTGTGTGGTAAATGCATGGTTGATAATTGTGATGTATGAATAATGTGTGGAGCAGAAATGTAATTTCATTGTGAAATTGTTTTCTACAATGACAATAAATCTTACCTTATCTTATCTTATAGAAAGGTTGTGGTGGTGGGGTATTTATTAGGATCTGACAGCTGTAATAAAAAATAGAGAGAAGTGCACCTTCTGTCACATAAAACCTATTATTATATTTCTTGCTTACCAGGTATTGGCATTTCTTACTTGGAAGAAGTTTTACAGATGAAAGATGACAAACTGTCAAAGAAATGTGAATTTATGAAACAAATAAAGTTTTGTTTGGTTATCCCACAGTAACAATGTACGGTGTTCTGTGGACTATTTGTTTATGCATTAAACAATCAGCAATTGGCCTCAGAAAGTTTTCCACCCTGTACATACAGAAGGTACACAAGAGATCAATCATAAACATACTGCACTCTAATGTCCCAGATGTAAGTGATATTGTGATTGCAGAATAAAGTGGATCTATATTCAAATGTTAATAAAAAAACTGCGTTAAAATCTTGCCAGCATAGATAAATAAAGGGAAAAGAAGTGTTGGAATACTTTTACTGTAGAAAATACTGATTATGGCTCCATTTAGTTCGGGTCACCTGCCAAAAGCCTGGGCATTTGGTCATGTGATCTAGTTGAAGGGCAAGGTCAGAGATCAGCCTGGTTGATCTTCCTCTTCGGCTGAGATCATGAATGCAGTGACTGGCATTGAATGAACACTTTTGTGCCCTCTAGTTGTTGGCATGTGGTGGTTCTAGGCTTAGTCTTTTTTGTCCCACAGAGAGGTTTAAAGTGGAGTTCCACCCTGATTTTTTTTTTTTTTTTTTTAAAGTTACCAGAAATAACGGTTGCTATGCAGGAGTCCGTAATCTTCCTCTTCATCGTCCCCAGTGGATCTTCTTCCTCCGTCCTCCTGCGGTGTCTTCCTGTGAATGGGGCGCTCTGCCTTCTGGGAACTGTGGGTATCCCAGAGAGCAGCCGGCCCATTCACAAAGAGCCGCGCGACTCGCGCATGCGCCGTAGGAAATGGGCAGTGAAGCCGCACTTACTGAGGATGGCGGCGGCCAGAGCTGCTAGCATCGAGGGATCGGACTCAGGGTAGCTGACATCATGGGCGAGTAGGAAAGGTAAGTGTCCTTATTAAAGGTCAGCAGCTACAGTGCTTGAAAAAAGAGGATATCAGAAGAGGCACAGGGTTACACAATTACATTGATTTCTAAGGCCCCGTACACACGGTCGGACAAAACCGATGAGAATGGTCCGACGGACCGTTTTCATCGGTTCACCGCTGAAGTGGCCTGATGGCCTGATATGCGTACACACCATCGTTCCAAAAACCGATCGGGTCAGAACGCGGTGACGTCAAACACACGACGTGCTGAATAAAACGAAGTTCAATGCTTCCAAGCATGCGTCGACTTGATTCTGAGCATGCGCGGGTTTTGAACCAATGCTTTTCTGTACTAACTATCGGTTTGGACCAGGGGCGGACTGACCATTGAGTCACTCGGGCACTGCCCGAGGGCCCCATGCCACTAGGGGGCCCCATCCGGGTTGCCAGGCTTAGTAAAACCAGGGACAGTATGTAAAAATCTGTGTTTTTTTTAGATCTGTCCCTGATATGTCCGAAAATGACATGCTTTTAATGTGAATATCCCAAGATTTTAGCTGCCCGCCTCTGCACTACCTCCTGGCGTGGTGGTCATCTGTAAGCCAGAGGGGCCCCATAATCTTCTATTGCCCAGGGGCCCCATGAGTTGTCAGTCCGCCCCTGGTTTGGACCGATCGGGCAGAGGTCCATCGGTTCGGTTTTGAAGCATGTTTTAAAATTTTGGACCGAAGGAAAACAGACTGATGGGCTATACACACGGTCGGTTTGGACCGATGAAACTGAACCTTGGTCCATTCTCATTGGTTTTGTCCGATCGTGTGTATGGGGCCTTACAGCTTTCAAAGGAGGAGGGGCAGAGGCTGTGAGATTCTCCTGTGGAACTCTTATGCCCAGAGGAGGTGGCAGAGGAGTCAGAGGGCTGCAGAAAAAAGAGGGGGGGTGGCTTTGTGGCTGTAGCACTGGCTGTAGTCCTCCTCAATGGGAAAGACCACAAATTGGACTTCAGCCTGGGAAAGCGCTAAAGACAGCTCTCCTATAGATACAAATGGCATTATATAAAACCCCTGTACAGATTTGAATAGGAACAGAGTGCAGTGGGTAATGGTTCACCTATGGAGTTTATCAAACATTTTTATTCTCTGATGAGATTTTTTTATTGAGTTACAGTATTCTAGCAGGCACACTAAATTTAGATGTAGCAAGGTGGACCACAATTGCAAAGCATAGCAATTCCCTGTCATTTCTATGTACGGTATTGTCCCTTTAGTGCCCAGCATCACTAACTGACCTCATATTGTGGGATTAGTGGTTCCTCAGAATGGCAATTACTCTGTATGACTATGTAACCGGACTTCATATACCAGGGGTATTTGCTATCATCAGAGAGAATGCTGGGAAGAGCATAAAAGGGGACCAGAGACGCGCGCTACACTCTCTTCCTCCTGGGCCTTCTGAAAGGGTGAGGTTGCAGCCTACGATGCGGTGTACGACATTCCAATCCAGCCAAGAAGGGCCCATCCCTGCTTGCTGACCATTTCCCCATTGTCCCCCCCCCCTGGATTCGCTCCTGCACTGGGTTACTGTGCACAGCTTTACACTAGGGAAACACTTTACTGCATCTCTATTTGAACTTTATACATATACACCTGTCGCATCAACCCTTTTCCAAGAAGTATCATTACCTTGTTGCTGCACCCTATATAGGATATAGTTAAAGAGCTCCACCTTCTAGTGAAAAACATCTGGGACATTACTGTCACTACTACAGAAGGGGCCCTCATACTGTTCTTGATTAATGATCTCTCATTAAGATTAGAAGTTAACTAGACCGGCCTGGGTTTCCCCTTTAGAAATCTTGCCAGAATTAATGCTTAAAGTGGAGTTCCACCCAAAAGTGGAACTTCCACTCATAGGATTCTCTCTCTCTCCCCCCCCCCCCGTGTAAAAAATTGCACCTTTTGGGCGGGCCAGTGGCTCTGATAGGCTTTCCGAGTACAGCCCTCAGGTCCCCGGAAGCTTATCCTCGGAACGCACAGTGTGTGCGTTCCTTGGATAAGACTGACAGGCGTCTCAGCCAATCAGGTTGGCCGGTTCTGGCTACCGGTAACCTGATTGGCTGAAGGGTCATCGAGGGCAGGAGAAGACATCGAGGCGAGGGTCGAGGACGTGGATGGCTGACTCCAGTAAAGGTAAGTGCCGGGCGGGGGGGGGGGAAAGGGGCACAGCGGCGACGAAGGGCACAGTGACATCAATGGGGACAATTGGCACATCGGCGACAATTAAAGGGCACAGTGATGACAATAGGCACAGTGGGGACAGTGGGGACAATTGGCACAGCAGCATGAATAGGCACAGTGGCGAAAATTAAAGGTCACAGTGACATCAATGGGCACAGTGGCGACAATGGGCACAGTGGTGACAATTAAAGGGCACAGTGGTGACAATTGGCACAGTGGCGACAATTGATGGCACAGTGGCTGTGTTTGATGGCACAGTGGCTGTGTTTGATGGCATGGCACAGTGGCTGCGTTTGATGGCATGGCACAGTGGCTGCGTTTAATGGCATGGCACAGTGGTGACAATTGATGGCACAGTGGCTGCGTTTGATGTCATGGCATAGTGACTGCATTTAACGGCATGGAACAGGTTTTTTTTATTTATTTATTTATTTTTTTTATTTTATTTTCCTCTCTTTATTTCCCCGGGGGGGGGGGGGTACGGGATACAGATAAGGATGTTTATGGTACAATGGTGTGATATAATGTAACATATTGTTAAATGGAAATGTTGAAAAATTTATAAAAATTTTGATAATGAAAAAAAGAACAGGGGTTGCTAATTGATGGCACAGTGGCTGCGTTTGCTGGCATGGCATAGTGACTGCATTTGATGGCATGGCACAGTGGTGCGAATTGATGGCACAGTGGCTGCGTTTGATGGCATGGAACAGTGGTGACAATTGATGGCACAGTGGCTGCGTTTGATGGCATGGAACAGTGGTGACAATTGATGGCACAGTGGCTGCATTTGATGGCATGGCAGAGTGGTGACAATTGATGGCACAGTGGCTGCGTTTGATGGCATGGAACAGTGGTGACAATTGATGGCACAGTGGCTGCGTTTGATGGCATGGCAGAGTGGTGACAATTGATGGCACAGTGGCTGCATTTGATGGGCACAGTGAGGCTGCAATTTTTTTTTCCGTTTGCGCCCCCCAAAAATTTTGAGCACCAGCAGCCTCTGGTATACCATCATCCAGAAAATGTGTTTACACAATATGCTGATTTTAACTCTTGTTGAAGCCCAGATTAGCAATCCAGAAGGGCGGTGTATTAGAGTATTGTTGGGCTAGGTTTAAAAGAGAAGTATGGGTTTTAGGTTTTATGGGTTTTTTAATCAAAATTACCTAAGTGAATGCAGCATCAATCTGATGCTGCATCTGTCCCCCACTGGCTCTAAAACTGAGAACCAAGCGATCAAACACCGCCAATCACTCAAGTCTCAGAGCTCCATGAGCAGAGAGCTGGTGATGTTCAGTCGCCGCCCCTCTGCTCTGACCCCCGCACTCACTGGAACGCTGGGCTGTGGAAGGGGTGGGAGCTGCCGGCTCAGGCTGAAAGCAGGTCACAACAGGCTGTGCTCCTGGGATCTATAGAAGTACAGCCAAATTAGTTTTGGGCTGTATGGCTTCTTATTGCTATAGCCTGTTCATTTTATTCACCCAACATTAATATTGTAGATAAGAAAATGGCTTCACTGAGCTAAGGTCGCATAAACGTTGGCTGGTCTGATAGGGCAGTTTTTTCCCCACAATAATAATAATACTAGTTATCACTTATGACACAGACTAATTTGAGGCAGTATTTTCTACAAAAATGTCCACATAGTGGAGGTAAGTTATGCCCTCTTTCCCTCCCTTGGGCTATCTTAGCTCCAACCTGCAATGACTGAAGGTGTTTTGAAGTTATTTTATTTACTCTAAACCTTATAAAAAAAAACACAGGTCTCTAATAAGTTACATGTAAAATATGTGTATACCTTCACCTGCTTAAACAATTTATTTTTATTTTTTATTCTAATTTTTCGAACACAGATGGCATTGACAATGGAAAGAGCATTTTTTGAGCTTTACCAACAATTCAAAGTGTTGCAAGCTGTATGTTCACGACAAGCAGAACTTCTTCAAAGATTGCTTTCAAAAGATGCTCATATTGCTGGTAAGACCAACTGATAGGACACTGGTCCCTAAGGCAGGCCATACACAGAAAAATTTAAGAAAAAAAACTGCGCTAAAAGACGCTAAAGAACAAAATAACTGCAGAAACGTGTTGCAGTTATTCGATTGGGAGCTGCGATTATCATGTAAGACAAAAATACAAGAACAAAAATATAAAAGAAAAAATAAATCGCGCTAACCCTGTGACCATTCAGTGGTGAATGGAAATATATAGCAAAGTAAATCGCCAATGAATGAGTGACCTCTTCATAAACCAATAATGTGATAGGATCCAAAAAATACACCAGGATTATAAATGTGGCACAAAAACTAAAATATAACGTATAAAATAATGAAACATTTATATAAAAACTGTGCAAAAATATAAGTGAAATGTACTTCAAACCGTTATTATAAAAAGCAAAAAAAAGTGCCAATAAATTACTAGAGCATATGAACTCCAGATAATGTACTGAACACCAGTGCTCTGTGAAAAAAAGTCCATAGAATGGTGAAATATCGTGTCCAAAGAAACAGCCGTGTTGAATCCAACACCAATCTGCAGAAATTACTTCTTACCAGCTTGCTATGATCCCCCGTGACAGAGGATCAATATACGCCTGTCATCAATCAGCTCTCTCCAATGACCAGCAGACATAGATGCAATTCTTTAAGCATAGACTCCCGACCCATGAACCATCAGCAGATGTACACGATATATACAAAAAATAAATGCTCCATATAGTGCATTAAACGTATAAAAATGTATTAAAACAATTTGGTATTGCACTTACAATGTTGCAGATTAGATAGGCCTTTAAGTCTAGTGTACCGGCCAGTACACAAACAAAAAACACCCGTCTTACTGGGGAACCGTATGGAGCTCGAGGTGACGTCAGCGCGTCGCTCCGCCTGAGGCCATACACAGAGCAAGTAATTTGCTTTATTTCACCATCAACACAGACAGTGTTGATACAGGAATCCCTCCTGCTTGGCCATTGTCGTCTCCTGGCTGGGACAGTGAATATCGCTAGCCGCTATAGCAGCCTTTACGGACCCAGATAGCAAGGATAACTTGCCACAAATTTGTGGTAGTGTTGAATTGTAAGTCTGTTAACTTGCTTCACATTTTCACTGGTAAGTTGTACACTTGCAGAGCACTTTAAACACAAGGTCTACTTTTCCAATTTGTAGCAAATTTGGCAAGTCTCTAGCGAGAGCAAAGTTGCTGTGGTGAGTCTACAGCAAAAGCTCTGCAGGTCTACAGAATAAAAATTCAGCCACAGTGACCCCTGTGGTGGGATGACTATTGCACAACATAACTGAACCAGAACTTGCAGGAAACTTGCAGAATGTTTGCAAAGAATGTTGACCATGCAGTGGGGACTTGCTGCAGTTGTGCAAGAAACTTGTGAAGCCTGGTAAGTCTAGCAATAGCTTAGCAAGTAATTTTCAAACTTGCAGCACAAATGCTTGCTTTCTGGGGATATTAGCAAGATAATCCATAAGGCTGGTTGTACCTAGCCCATATCAATACCTAGACCTAGCCCATATCAAGCAGGGTAAGACCTGGTTCCACATGAAGCAAAGTCAGGCCTGGTCCTGTGATGCAGGATCAGAACTATTCTCATATAAATCAAGGTCAAACCTGGTCCAAAAAAAGTAGGTTTAAACATGGTCCCACATGAATCAGTGTAATACTGGGCCCCACATGAAGCAGGGTAAAACCTGGTCCCCCATTAAAGGGTCACTAAAGGAAAATTTTTTTTTAGCTAAATGGCTTCCTTTACCTTACTGCAGTACTGGTTTCATGTCCTCATTGTTAATTTTTGCTTTGAAGTAGCTGTAATTCTGCTGTGATCTCCACACTTCCTGGTTGCCTGTTTCCTTATAACCATGGTACTGGGAGATTAATGTGTGTCTAAAACTCCTCAGAACCAATCAGATTCATTTTAAAAACAAAACACTGCCCTGGATTTGTTTGTTTTTGTTCTGTGAGTCTTCCCGACTCACCTCTCACCCGGAACTTCATGTATGTACCTTTAAAACCGAAAGTGAAACTAGAGGCACATTATATGATAGATTAAATTCAATTTTTAATCATTTTTAAAAGGAATCAGTTAACTTTTATGTCTCTATACCCAATAAACAGTCATTTCAGCAAAAAAAATTTTTCCCTTTAGTGACCCTTTAAGTATTGCCACTCCTGGTCCTAAATTAAACAGGGTCAGGCCACATGAAGCAGGGTTATATTTGTTTCTATATGAAACGGGATCACACTGGGCCTCACAGAAATCAGGGTTAGACCTGGTCCTGCATGTCACTCGAATTGATTTATGAAACGTAAAGCCAAAAGAAAAATAGATCAGCTAACAATAACAGTAACCAAAGTACCATGTGCTATTTTCTTGCTTAGAAAAAAGGAAAGGCAATTCAATGAGTTTATCCTAATCAAAAAGTACAGGAAAGCAACGAGGGACAGTTTCACAACAGATAAAAAAGTGCCATTATTCCTTAATTCCTCAAATTTGTAGACTGGGGAAACTAACTGAACTTTATTTTCAGAATAAAAGAAAATGTAGCCAGGTGCTCTTCCAGCTAGAGGAACACTTGGGCTTTTTCTCCCCCCACCGCCGTGTGGCTGCAGAGTGGGTTGTGCTTTATGTCTGTTTTTCTCTCTTTCTCTCTGCGGCTGTGCTGTTGGTTGTGTGTGCGATCCACGGGTCCCCCCTGCAGTTTTCCTGGGTTTTTGCTGAAGCAGCGAGGTCGTTTTGCCAGTGCAGACCTCCTGCTTAGACCTGCCAGTGCTGCATCAGAGAGACAGCCATGGAGGGCTGGTGCAGAGGGGAGTCCATAGAGGGGGAGGACTTTTGTGTCACCTAATATAAGGAGGTAGAGGTCGTTGGTTAACCAGTCAATTGTTCTGAGGAAGGGGTTTGGTATCCCGAAACGTGTCAACCGGTTATGTCATCCATTTGGACCTATGAGGTTTGAGGAAGACTCCTGGTTTCTGTTTTTTTCAATATGCTTACATTCAGCCTTTATAGATGACCTATAACTTTTTCTAACCATACCTGAGACTACCTTTCCTAATTTCAAATAGCAAAATAAACAATACGGTGGGCTGTTAAATGGGGAAATGGTTGTACTTGACCCCTTGCAATGCTACCACCTTTCCAGTGTTTTGGCCTAATGTAAATATTCTGACTATGAACAATCAATTGGAATGGAATGGACACCTAGACATCCTATTTACTTCACCATTCATTTCTCCCCAAGAGTAGATACAAAAGATCTTCTTCTTAATCTACTTCCTAAATGTATACAGGACCTGTATACCTGCCCTCTGACAGCAGGAACTGTCACACTTTTTCAATGGTTTCTGCAGAATAATCATTGTCAAACACATGGTGGATCTAAGAAATCACAGGGACAAATTCTGATGCACCTGGTTTCATTGGTTGGAGTGCACCTTTTCTTCAGAGTACAAATCTATACTTGAATAGACAAATTTATTAGCACACCCCACTTTTCCAGCCCCTACATTCCTCTTTTTGATGGGAAGGGACATACTTCAGTACCAACCCCCCCCCCCCCCCACCTTTACCATCTACTTCCCCAACCAATTCCTGCCCCCATTTGAACGTACCCCCTATACTCCCACTCTTACTCCAATACTATTTTAACCTCCCTTGACATATTTTTACTCTGTCTACCTAATTCCTATTTCTCATTTTTTTTTTTAATTACTGCATTTTTTTTTACCTCATTGAAAAGAAAAGGACTAAGATGGGGATTTACTGTCTACGCACATTAATGCTTTAATGCGCATAAGTGTGCATTTTCTGTCTACAATCGGTGTTCTCTTTTGGCATCTTGTATTGCTCTTTGAGTAAGATACTGTATATGTTAGGTGGATGTATCTTATTGTATACTATATACAGTATCTCACAAAAGTGAGTACACCTCTCACATTTTTGTTATATCTTTTCATGTGACAACACTGACCAGTATGAGAGAGTGAGAGTGATAACACCAAATCTAACACACCTGCTGCCCATTCACACCTGAGACCCTTTAATGCTAAAGAGTCCCATGACACTGGGGAGGGAAAATGGCTAATTAGGCCCAATTTGGACATTTTCACCGAGACTGGGTTCACACTATACTACACAACAGTAGTACGACTTTCATCCTACTTTGCTCTGCGACATTGGTCCTATATCGGTCCTACATCCATCCGACTTTCATGAACAGGATACTACTTTGATCCGACTTTGTGATAGTCTTTGATCAAGCAAAACAATCCCAGCGTGAGATAAATTCCTTTTACTGCTGTAATCACCATGTCGGAAGTCAAAAGTCCGATGGGAAGGACAAGGGTCCTACTTTGATTCGACTTTAATGATATTCAATGAGCTGAAGTAGGATCAAAGTTGGACCAAAGTAGTACAGGGAGCATTTTCAAAGTCGGACCGACTTGTGTAGGACCAGTTAAGACGTCTCTCATAGGGAAACATTGATTTTCACACGTCATGCTACATGAGCTCCCAATGTAGGAGCGTTTGTCGGACCAGTGTGAACCCGGCCTAAGTGGTGTACTCACTTTTGTTGCCAGCGGTTTAGACATTAATAGCTGTGTGCTGGGTTATTTTGACGGTACAGCTAATTTACACTGTTATACAACCTGTACACTCACTACTTTACATTATAGTAAAGTATAATTTCTTCAGTGTTGTCACATGAAAAGATATAATAAAATATTTACAAAAATGTGAGGGGTGTACTCACTTTTTTGAGATTCTGTGTGTGTAATGTTCTTTTGCACTCTGTGATCACATATGTCCTTAGTAAAAATTTAAGATAAAGAATAAAAAAAAAAAATGTACGTTATTAATATGCATTCTTATATTTTACATTGTAGAGAAGCCCATGTCAAAACCAGTTCAATGCTCTGATGCTGAAGACCCCATATGTTCAAAAAGTCCTTTTTTTCGGCCGACAGGTATGGAAGCTCTATCAATAGAAACGGCAAAAAACATGACTGAAGAGCTGTATCAGCCATTGGAAACCAAAGACAAATCAACCATCTCATTTGATTGTGATGTACAGTTCCCTACAAACAAAGACCAGTACCCCTTTCTAGCTAGTCAGGGTGACAAATCAGGGCTTGCCACATATATGTCAAATACAGATGTCAGCCTGGATGAAACAGAGATGAATGGCAACTTTGCACTGTTCATCAAAACATATGCACCAACATTTCCCAAGGCGTCTGGTACTGGAGACAAATCCATCCCTGCAATGTCTGAGATGAACTTTTTACCAATGGATTCAAATCCTATTCTTAATATAGATGAAGAAATGTGTTTTTTGCAATCAAAAGAACTATCAAAGGGAATCATTCTGGAGCCACAAATCAACAATTTCAGTCAAATAAAAGGCCCAGCCCAGGTAAGCAAACAACTTTTCAGCATTCCTTGAATTATCATATTTAAATAATGCACCAAATGTACTTATTAACAAAGGTATTGCATCTTTAAAAAAATATATTTTCACTCTAGAATTATTCTGTTATGCCTTGTACACACGGTCGGACTTTTGACCATGCAAAAGTCCACCGTGAGTCCGTCAGAAGTCCAACGGAAAGATAGAGCACAGGTTCTATATCTAAGGTTCGTCAGACTTCCGACAAAAAAAGTCCGATGGGTGAGCAGACATGTGGCTAGTTTGTTGCTTTTATTAATACAATTAATCTCATCCATCCTGCAGAGCCTACTAAAACATGTTACTATTCCAAAGGAACGGAATACTCTTTCTCCAGAATAGAGGCCAGTAGAAAAGTAAAAAAAAAAAAATTACTTAAAATGTAACTCTATATTTGTTGTGAAAAAAACAAACAAAAAGAAATCCCCAAAAATAATCCCCTCTGGGTGATCTATGTGCATTGCAAGGATTTTAACAGATATTTTCGCAGATTTCTACCCCTTTGTACTGACTGAAGAAAGTCCTTTGAGACTGGCATTCATTATAACCACCCGAGCAAATCTCATCTCAGTGTTCTAAT
Source organism: Rana temporaria (assembly GCF_905171775.1). Taxonomy (NCBI): domain Eukaryota; kingdom Metazoa; phylum Chordata; class Amphibia; order Anura; family Ranidae; genus Rana; species Rana temporaria. The sequence continues at coordinate 117,555,917 of NC_053490.1, read as the reverse complement.
GCTTCTTTCACATTTGTGGTAAACTTACTGTACCCTGAAAACTATCTGAAGTGGATTACTGTTCAGAGGGTGGTATAGCAGTGACTGACTCATTAAAGTGGAATTTCACCCAAAAATTGAACTTCCATTTTTCGGTGTAATTTTTACCATGATTAAAGTGGTTGTAAACCCTTTACAACCACTTTAATCTACAGGTAAGCCTAGATTAAGGCATACATGCAGGTGCTTGAAATATCTCTGAGATCTGCACGGTCTAGGAGATATTTGCAAATCGCCGTACATCGATTTGTTCTGCGCATGTACCAGAGTTAGAAAGGGCACGTGAATGGAGGCTCCCACGCGCACGCACAGGAGTGATGGACGTCACGCAACTCATGCATATTAGCCCATTATGCTTTACCTTTGCAGGGAAACAAAGAGGATGTAACACCCATCAGGGTTTACTTCCTCTTTAAAGTATGTGTGTGTGTATATATATATATATATAGACATTATCAACACAGTTTTCTTAACTTTTTTTAAGTGATCGAATGACCTTTGTTCTCAGCTGCATGAGGGGCTTAGAGAGCTGGGCCTCAGGGGGCGTGTCCGCAGGTGGCAGAGAATCAGCAGTACACTGATCTTTCCAGTACACGTGGGTGTGTCAGTACAAGTGTGACTATTGGAAGACAGGCAGGATGCAAAGATGAAAACTGACCATGCCAGGATGAATGTGCTTTCATGCCTAGCATGGTCTGTTTGAAACAGGAAAGTTGGGGGACTGGCAGGATAACAGGGGATTTCACACAAAGGAAACAATACAACGAGAACAGGATTGTTTTTCATACAAGTACATAGGACAACAGACACATATCAGGAATATGAAATGTTGGGGTAATCAACATTGTAAACAAGGGTTGTCCCGATACCACTTTTTTAGGACCGAGTACAAGTACCGATACTTTTTTTCAAGTAGTCGCCGATACCGAATACCGATACTTTTTTTAAATGTGTCCCCAAATGCAGCCAGGTTCCCCCCATATGCAGCCATGTCCCTCTAGCCATGTCCCTCACATATGCAGCCATGTCCCTCTAGCCATGTCCCTCACATATGCAGCCATGTCCCTCACATATGCAGCCATGTCCCTCTAGCCATGTCCCTTACTTATGCAGCCATGTCCCTCTAGCCATGTCCCTCTAGCCATGTCCCTCACATATGCAGCAATGTCCCTCTAGCCATGTCCCTCACATATGCAGCCATGTCCCTCTAGCCATGTCCCTCTAGCCATGTCCCTCTAGCCATGTCCCTCACATATGCAGCAATGTCCCTCTAGCCATGTCCCTCACATATGCAGCAATGTCCCTCTAGCCATGTCCCTCACATATGCAGCCATGTCCCTCTAGCCATGTCCCTCACATATGCAGCCATGTCCCTCACATATGCAGCCATGTCCCTCTAGCCATGTCCCTCACATATGCAGCCATGTCCCTCTAGCCATGTCCCTCTAGCCATGTCCCTCACATATGCAGCAATGTCCCTCTAGCCATGTCCCTCACATATGCAGCCATGTCCCTCTAGCCATGTCCCTCTAGCCATGTCCCTCTAGCCATGTCCCTCACATATGCAGCAATGTCCCTCTAGCCATGTCCCTCACATATGCAGCCATGTCCCTCTAGCCATGTCCCTCACATATGCAGCCATGTCCCTCACATATGCAGCAATGTCCCTCTAGCCATGTCCCTCACATATGCAGCAATGTCCCTCTAGCCATGTCCCTTGATGCGGCGGCAGCGGCGGGGGGGGAAAGGGGGGGGAAGTATTCTATTTAGGTATCGGGGGTATTTGCGCGAGTACGAGTACTCCTGCAAATACTCGGTATCGGTCCCGATACTGATACTGGTATCTGGACAACCCTATTGTAAACCCTTTCTCCTACATAAGTTGTACCTGTCTATTTGCAGTCTTCACTTCTCTACATCTGTTCAAAGTGCTGAACTTATAAAGCTTGTCTGAGAGTTTAGAAAAAAGGGGGTGGAGCTGAAACATTCTGCAGTGAGGGGAGCTCTTAGGCCGTGTACACACGGTCGGACAAAACCGATGAGAATGGACCGAGGTTCAGTTTCATCGGTCCAAACCGACCGTGTGTATAGCCCATCGGTTTGTTGTCCTTCGGTCCAAAATTTTAAAACATGCTTTAAAATCGAACCGATGGACCGCTGACCGATCGGGCCAAACCGATGGTTAGTACACAAAAGCATCGGTTCAAAACCCGCGCATGCTCAGAATCAAGTCGATGCATGCTTGGAAGCATTGAACTTCGTTTTTTTTAGCACGTCGTGTGTTTTACGTCGCTGCGTTCTGACACGATCGTTTTTTGAACTGATGGTGTGTACACACATCAGACCATCAGGCCACTTCAGCGGTGGACCGATGAAAATGGTGCGTCGGACCATTCTCATCGGATGAACCGGTCGTGTGTACAGGGCCTTAGAGCTGATTGGAGGGAAGAAACCCACCATCCTACACACAGCTCACAGGAACAGACCTAAGGCTGTCAATCAGCTGGAGCTCCCTCCACTGTCACCTTTTTTCTCGTGGTGTCAGGAAAACTTGTGAGAGGTGATTAATTCTGGCACTCCTCTCCTACATGTAAAAATCATAATTTTTTTGCTAGAAAATTACACAGAACCCCCAAACAATATATAGTTTATTTTTTTTTTAAGCAGAGACCCTAGGGAATAAAATAGTGGTTGTTGCAATTATTTATATCACACGTTATTTGTGCAGCAAAATTTCAAATGCGTTTTTTTGGAAAAAAAATAATTTAATGATTTTAAAAAAAGCAAAACACTTAAGTTAGCCCGTTATTTTAGTATAATGTGAAAGATGATGTTAATAGATACCTAACATATCATGCTTTAAGATTGCGCTCACTCATGGAACGGTGCCAAACTTCGGTACTTAAAAATCTCCTCAGGCGACGCTTTAAAATGTTTTACATAAATAATAAAAAAAGATAAACATCCAGTCTCAGCAAGTATATTTTTGGATTTGAATAATATTTCAACTTGTAAGGCCTTGTTCACATCGGTGCATATACAGTAGGAGTACACCCATGCGAGGGCCTTGTTTTGCCTGCAAGGGATGCAAAAGGGGTCCCATTCATGTCAATGGGAACACAGAGGCTGCACAGACACAGATGATGCTTCCAATTTGACGCCTGTTAGTGTTGAGCAGAATATGCCATATTCGATTTCGCGATATATCTCGAATATATATTCGAATATTCGAGATATATTCGCTAAATTCGAATATTCGTGATATTTTATCGAAATGAAATTATTGCGATTTTTCGCTATTGCGAATGCGAAAATAATTGCGATTTTTTGATAACTGCGGTAGGAGCACTCTGATTGGCTCAGAATATTCGTGATATTTTATCGAAATATCGCAACATGCGAATGCGATATTTATTGCGCAATTTCGAGAAATGCTGGAGGAGCGCTCTGATTGGCTCAGAATATTCGTGATATTTTATCGAAATATCGCAACATGCGAATGCGATATTTATTGCGCAATTTCGACAAATGCTGTAGGAGCACTCTGATTGGCTCAGAATATTCGTGATATTTTACAATACAAAATAATTGCGAATATTCGGCAAATGCGGAAGGAGCACTCTGATTGGCTCAGAATATTCTTGATATTTTACAATACAAAATAATTGCGAATATTCGGCAAATGCAGAAGGAGCACTCTGATTGGCTCAGAATATTCTTGATATTTTACAATACAAAATAATTGCGAATATTCGGCAAATGCAGAAGGAGCACTCTGATTGGCTCAGAATATTCTTGATATTTTACAATACAAAATAATTGCGAATATTCGGCAAATGCAGAAGGAGCACTCTGATTGGCTCAGAATATTCTTGATATTTTACAATAGAAAATAAAAAGTGTTTTGCATTGGTGGTGATTCTTTACTCTATCCATCTGTCACAGCCGTTTGTCAATCAAACACCTTAAAGATTGAACACGTTCATGCTGCATGCTTTGGACTTTTTTTCACTTCACATATCAAAGACATTTTTATGAAAGATTATTTTTCTATTATTGGGACTATATTTCTTTATATATTTGTTTCACTGTGTATTTCACAAGTTATTTGCGCTTGCTTATTTTATAATTTGCCCACATGTCTTGTCACTAGACATATTTTTTATTCTTGTAGAGCGACTCCATTTTCTGTCTTGTATTAATTTATGTTGTATAACATTTTTGAGTTGCTGCTGTATTCTCCCCTTTTTTAAGGTATGCGCAATTTTTTCCTTCTTACAAAAAATAATAATATCAAACATACAAATATTCATAACATACACATACACAAAGCCCCCCCCTTTTGCATCAGAGACAATCAGAGTTCTCCTACCACAGTTATCGAAAATTCGCAATTATTTTCGCATTCGCAATAGCGAAAAATCGCAATATTTTTTTTTTCAATTTGGCAACATAAAAGGATCGCCTCAGCTTAGCTACTCTGCCCAGGGTCTCTAATCATACCAGCAATGCTTTTAGACGTCGATAGGATGTGATCTGTTTTAAAAATCAAATTGAAAAAATGCGAATATTCGGAATTGCGAATATTCACCGCGAAATTCGAAATATAGCGCGATTTCTCGAATATGCTATATTCGAGCCGAATATTCGCAATGCGAATATTCGTGAGCAACACTAACGCCTGTGTAGGTGCACTCACATTATCTGCGTTTGAGTACCCGCATGCACCCACACTGATGACTGTGCAGCTGCTGCTTCCTAGCTTTTAACATTCATGCCAGGGATTACAAGCCTGCAGTGGTGGCTGGTGCTCCAATCGGGGGGGTTGGCAAACAAACCACCCTCCCCCCGTAGGTGGTACCCTGGCAGACTCCACTGTTTGCGGCGAGATTTCTTCCTCCCATGAGGACGGCCCCCTCCGGATCTCCCCGCACTCCACGTAATCCTCCCCCTGGTACCAGCCAATGCGGTCGCTTTTCCTCTCGGCCAGTCGTGCCTAAGTACCCGCTTCCTGATTGGCCGGGAGGAGAAGCAGGAAGACAATAGCGAATATTAATTTACTATTGTCACACAGCATAGGCATAGTTCTGCATGTGGATTAGGGGCCGGACACATGGATTAGGGGGGCGGCGCCCAGGGCCAGATTAAGAACATCATGGGCCTGGTGCTGAGGATTTTGGTGGGGCCTTTTAGGCTGCATTCACACCTCCGCGACAAGTAACGCCGCGTACGCGGCATATTTTGCCGCGAATAGTGTAACTTTTTTTTTACAAATCCTTCCTATTGCTTTGTATGGCCGAACGCCAATGCCGCCTGAAAAAAAGGGTCCGGGACTTTTTTTCATGCCGCAGGTGTACGGCGTCTATGAGATGTGAACCATCTCATAGACAGCAATGGGAATTCTCCCCTCCAGCGGCACGAGTGGCCGGCGTCGGGCGTTTTGTCGCGGAGGTGTGAATGGGGTGTAATAAATAATAAATAAATGCGTGGGAATGACATGAACGCAGCCCAGCCAAGGCAAGTGACCAAAGGCACAGAACCCAGAAGGAAGACCGGGTGAAGATGGAAGTGTCCAGGCCCCGCCTGATTCATCGCAGCACTGGAGGGCTCAGTCTGACAGGTAAGTGTACACTAATGTGCTAATATGCTGTGCATACTTGTACGTTGTGGCATAACCTACCCCAGGGCCTCTAAAAAGTAGTAATGTCAGGAAAGTTTACTACCGCTTTATTATCACAGGATCCCAGGAGCCTCTCACTGGGCCCCCTACTGACCCGGTGGACGGTGGCCCTTGGGCAGTGCCTAAGTGCACAGTTGCCAACATTTAAAAAATATTTTCAGGGCCACTTTTTTATTTAAGTGCTATATTTAGAGTAGCTGAGATCCCCGATGTTCCTCTATACATCATAGTAGTAATCACAAAATTAAATGAGTACTAATAATGGGGCAGAACAAATATGAGAACTGATATTTCCTTTAGTTGAACTAACAAAAGTGTCTCCATTCTAGAGCTGGTAACATTGAGGATATTCAGTATAATTTTAAAGAACTGTTTTTGTGGGTAAGCGACATAGGGGAGGAGTATGGACGGTATATAAGTGGGAAGTATGTGCAGGTGAGGGAGAGGAATGTGGAGGGTCTAACAGTGGGCACTATGTACAGGAGAGGAGTACAAAGGGTACGGAAAAAAGCACTATGTACAGGAGAGGAGTGTGAAGGGTATGACAATGGGCAGTATGTACAGGAAGAGTGAGGGGGTATGACAGAGGGTAGTACGTACCAGAGAGAAGTGTGGAGGGTATGATGGGGCAGTATGTACAGGAGAGGAGTGTGGAGGGTATGACAGTGGGCAGTATGTACAGGAGAGGAATGTAGACGGTATGATAGTGGGCTCTATGTATAGGAGAGGAGTGTGGAGGGTATGACAGTGAACACTATGTATAGGAGAGGAGTGTGGAGGGTATGACAGTGGGCTCTATGTATAGGAGAGGAGTGTGGAGGGTATGACAGTGAACACTATGTATAGGAGAGGAGTGTGGAGGGTATGACAGTGGGCACTATGTATAGGAGAGGAGTGTGGAGGGTATGACAGTGAGCAGTATGTACAGGAGAGGAGTGTGGAGGGTGCGACAGTGGGCACTAAGTACAGGAGAGAAGTGTATGACAGCAGGCACTATGTACAGGAGAGGAGTGTGAAGGGTATGACAGTGGGCGCTATGTATAGGAGAGGAGTGTGGAGGGTATGACAGTGGGCACTATGTACAGGAGAGGAGTGTGTAGGGTATGACAGTGGGTACTATGTATAGGAGAGAAGTGTGGAGAGTATGACAGTGGGCACTATGTACAGGAGAGGAGTGTGGAGAGTATGACAGTGAGCACTATGTACAGAAGTGGAAGGATATTTAGGGACTGAGTAGTGGTTAAGCGGGTCATACATGGATTGAAATTACTCCAATTATGCAGAGACCAGCCATAGTCAATCTATGTATGGGCTAGCTGGTTTTACACAAGTCAATCTATTAATCAACTTGAGTACAACCAGCCTGTTAGGTTTTTCCCAAAACAATCAGTGCTGCCAGCTAAAATTAGCAACACTGATCATTGTACGCACTGGCAGAACACAATAACACTGCAGGAGTGATTCCCCCATCCACAGGTCAGCAGGTGAGAGGGTGTGTGGGGACAGGCTGGGGAGAGATACTAGTCAGTGGCTGGTAGGCACTGGTAGTATCAGAGCCAGATACACACAGGTTACATACGCCACGATCGTTAGAGCGAGAACAATAATTCTAGTACTAGACCTCCTCTTTAACTCTAAACATGTAACCTTAAAAAATGTAAAGCATCGCTTAGGATACCAAAAAAAAATTGTGCTAACTTAACTAACTAACTGTTTTTTTAATGAATGAAACATTTTTTTCCAAAAAAACATGTTTGAAAAATTGCTGCGCAAATACCGTGCTAGAGCTGCACAATTAATCGTTAAAAAAATTGTGATCTCGATTCAACCCCCCTGACGATCTTCAATGCAGAGTTTGCTGATTCTTTCATATAACAAGTGGAGAGACTTTCAGCTGTCAAAAGAAAATATCTGGGCAGTCTGCCAAGTTTTTAACAGGAAACATTGTAACTGACACTTCCTTCTTAGATCAAAGGGATACACTTCTGTGTGTAAAGAAAAAATCTGGGCAGTCTGCGAAGTTTGTAAACAAAATGAAACATTGTAACTAACTAACATTGTAACTAAATTTAACCACTTAAAGTCCAACACTTGTTTCTTAAGTTAGAAAGCAATATTATTTGCTAGAAAATTACTTGGAACTGCCAAACATTATATATATTTTAGCAGAGACTCTAGGGAATACAATGGCTATTGCTGCAATATGTTATGTCACACTGCATTTTCCCACTTCAATGAATAATAAAAACCATAAAAACAAAACAGTGAAGTTAGCCCATTTTTTTGTTGTTGTTTTAATGTGAAAGATGATGTTACGCCGCAACAATCGTGAGAGAATCGTGATCTATCTTCTAAGCAAAAAAATTGCAATTCTTATTTTAGCCAGAATCGTGCAGCTCTATACCGTGCAACATAAAAAGTGCAAAGACCACCATAGAGTAATTTTCTAGCAAAAAACAAATGATGATTTTTACATGTAGTAGAGAAGTGTCAGAATTGGCCTGGGTGGCAAGGGGTTAATTACCATGAGTAATATACAAATAATTATTATAAGCACTGTGATCCTATCAGTCTGCTGTAGTGTGTCAGCTTGTATTTATATTGGCCGCTCTGAATGTAGCTTCTGACAGGCTGTGCAAGCAGGCCCGTATCTCCGGAACCATAAATGATAGCCGTCCTATATTTTAACCAGTTGTGGGGTAATTCTTCCCATGCATACCCCCAAATATGGGGTTTCTGTGACCTCTGGTCATCGAGCTACAACCCCCCAAATTCGATCTTAGAAAAAAAAAAAATCTTAAAAAAAAAAAAAAAATTTTTTTTTTTTTTTTTTGGGCAAATGGGCCTATCTTGAGAAAGGGGCCTGGAGCTGCAGCTCCATCAGCCCCATTGTTAATCCGGCCCTGGCGGCGCCCCTGCACCCCTAATGGAGCGGCCACCACTGCAAGCCTGTATAAACAGCATATTGGAGAGAGAAAAGGGAGCGGGAGAAGGGTTAGAATCCCTGACAATTTATTTTATTTGTTTGTTCTATCTGTGTCCTCACTAGGGAGCTTCACTCTCTTTATTTGTCCAGTTTACAAGTGTCACTGGGTCTGAACATAAAGGGAAGTCCCAGTTTGTGCTTTTACCAGACCGCCAAAGGAGAAATCTTCCAATAGAGACGCCTGTTTCTGTAAGGATTTCCCTAACCTAAAGTGAAAAAATAAGTTTTGGCTTTAAATATACTTCAATCATTTCTAGAATCTATTCATTTTACTGCTGTTTTCATGATCCGGCCCACAGGCTCTAATGTGCAGTCCTGATCAACACTATGGCACTTAAAACGTAAATTAAATTTTCCATTGTCAACGAAAGCACAATTTATTTATTTTTTCTTATAATACTTAGGAGAGAAAGCAGCTGTAACAAGGGATTTGTCATCTGTACAGCATATTACATGAACACACTGTCATAGCTTAAAATATTCTATGTCTGATGTAAATGCGGAAGTTGGGAACCACCCAACCCCCCCAGTGACATTTACTGACAGGATGCCAACATTTAGAAACAGCACTATTTTTTACTGGCAAAAATCATGAAATTTACTGTCAGAGCCGAAACTGCAAAAGTACCTAAAATGACAGTTTTCAGTGCTAAATAGTGCACATATCAATATTTCAACTATAAACATGTAGCTGGTGCTATCAGCAATGTGTAAAAGTTAAAAAACACATTTCTCCATTTACATGAAGGTCAGATTAATATAACCCAGCCAGCACAGGGTTCCTCCATACCTCAGAGTCTGCAGGATTTCCCCTCACAGTGCAAGGAAACTCTGACGTAAAGGGTAATTCTGCAAATTATGATCTAAGGGGGTACTCTGATGTAAAGGGGGGGGGGCTCTGATCACCACCAGAGACCACCTTTCATCAGAGTCCACTGCATTCACCTTTACATCAGAGTTCCCACTTACATTAGGGTCTGCAGCATTGCCCTTTACATCAGAGTTCCCCTTTACATCAGAGTCTGCAGAATTCCCCCTTGCACTGTAAGGTGTATTATGCGGGGCTCAGTCAGGCGGCTCCAGGTTGGTGGCTCTGGTTTTATCCTATAGTCTCCTCTCCACAGTCCACACACATCTGACTCCTCCCGTGATCCCCATCCCGATGGTGTGCTCACTTTTGATGCCTCTCCAGGCTCCCCCCTCAGAGACTGCAGACATGATACAAGACAAGAGATGGTCAGAGATTGCAGACATGGTACAGAGGTGGTCAGAGGATTCGGACAGTTACAGGGGGAGATCAGATGATGTGGACAGGATACAGGAGGTGTTCAGAGGATTCGGATAGGATACAGGCGGGGGTCAGAGTATGCGGCCATGGTACAGAGGTGATCAGAGGATGCGGATATGGTACAGAGGTGGTCAGAGGATGCGGACATGGTACAGAGGTGGTCAGAAGATGCAGACATGGTACAGATGTGGTCAGAGCATGCGGACATGGTACAGAGGTGGCCAGAGCATGCGGGCATGGTACAGAGGTGGTTAGAGCATAAGGGCATGGCACAGAGGTGGTCAGAAGATACAGACATGGTACAGAGGTGGTCAGAGCATGCGGACATGGTACAGAGGTGGTCAGAAGATGCAGACATGTTACAGAGGTGGTCAGAGGATGCAGACATGGTACAGAGGTGGTCAGAGGATGCGGACAGATACAGGAGGTGGTCAGAGAATGAAGATAGGATACAGGAGGGGGTCAGAGTATGCAGACATGGTACAGAGGTGGTCAGAGGATGCGGATATGGTACAGAGCTGGTCAGAAGATGCGGACATGGTACAGAGGTGGTCAGAGGATGCGGACATGGTACAGAGGTGGTCAGAACATGCGGACATGGTACAGAGGTGGTCAGAGGATGCGGACATGTTACAGAGGTGGTCAGAGGATGCGGACATGGTACAGAGGTGGTCGTAGAATGCGGACATGGTACAGAGGTGGTCAGAGGATGCGGACATGCTACAGGAGATAGCAAGACAGAGATTGTGAACATCTAACCACTGCCATTCTTGCCTGATAACTGCTGCCTGTGGGCATCACAATAGATAGGAGCCGCCAGCCAGCCAAGCAATGGATTGATGGATGCAGGTCAGGGGTCCGGTGGTGGGAGTCTCCAGAGTCCAGCAGCCAAGGATGGATGGTGCAGGCAGGGGCACAGTGCTGTGGTGGTGGTGGAGATCCCGAGTTCCTGACTCCAAACATGCTCCTACAGCCATAGTGCAGTGCAGCGGTGGGCCGGTCTCCTGCCCACTCCACTGATTCATTCCTGAGACGCGCCGTCCATTCAAAAATGGTGCCACCATGCATGTGCCCGCCCGACCTAAAAAGGCACAGTGTGTACGTACGAGCCTGGCGAGCTTCAGAACGACAAATGCGCAGTATAATGGTCAGCCCACAGCCATATTTTTTACGGGGTGAGGTGAGATGGTGATTGATCAGACTGCATTCATGGCAATGGCGAGGCTGCAGATGGGCATTGATCAGACTGCATTGATGGGCACTGACCCTTATTTTGCTTCAAAGTTCTTTATTTAAAATTTTAGTTTTTTTCCTGAAACTTCCCTCTTAAAATGAAGGTGCGTGTTATACGCCTGTGCGTGTTATATGCCGATAAATATGGTAGTTAAATTGTTTGTTACCCCAACACTTAATTTTCCTGACATGTGACTGCTGTATCATGTACTTGTATGAGAAAGTATCCTGCTCTCTTTGTATTACTTCCTTTGTGTGAAATTTCCTTTGTGTGTTCCTGCCAGTCCCTTCGGATTCCTATTCCATACTGACCACACTAAGTAGGAGAACACACAATGGTCAGTTCTCCAGCTATGCCGGGAAGCTCAGTTTACTGCAGCTTCTCCCCCCCAGCTCTTACACAGCTGAGAACAGAGGGAATGTGATCACTTATAAAAATAAGGGGGGGAGGGGTATTTATAGTGGGCTGGATTCAGGTAGAATTGCGCTATTTTTACGGAGGCGCAGGGCAACGTTTTTGCCCTGCGCCCCCGCAAATTTACTGCACTGCCCTTGATTCACGGAGCAGTAGCTCCGTAAATTGCGTGGGCGCGTCGGCAAAATGCCCGGCGTAAGCACGCGCAATTTAAATGATCCCGTAGGGGGCAGGAATCATTTAAATTAGGCGCATTCCCGCGCCGAGCGTAGAGCGCATGCTCCATCAGGAAACTTTCCCGACGTGCATTGCGGCAAATGACGTCGCAAGGACGTCATTTGCTTCAAAGTGAACGTGAATGGCGTCCAGCGCCATTCACGATTCACTTACGCAAACTACGTAAATTTCTAATTTTGCGACGTGGGAACGACGGGTATACGTAACATTGGATGCCCCTTACACGAAAACCGCCGTACGGAAACGACGTAAATTGCGTACGCAGGGCTCGCGCAACGTTGTGAATCGGCGTTAGTATGCAATTTGCATACTATACGCTGAGCACAACGGGAACGCCACCTAGCGGCCATCGCAAGAATGCAGCCTAAGATATGCGGGCATAAGAGCCTTATGCCGCGCATATCTTAGGCTGCAGTCGGCGGAACGAGGTTCCTGAATTAGGAGCATTCGTTACGCCGGGGCAAGTAAGCAATTGCGCCTGTGTAACTATGGTTACACAGGCGCAATTGCTTCTTGAATCCAGCCCAATGTATTTTTATATTTATACAAAAATGTTTTGCCTTTCATTTCTATTTTAAACTGAAACTTTGGGCATACATGAATGTGTATCACATATATCCAATGAAAGTTTTTATAGATAAACCCATTTCTGTACTTACATCATTCATCTATGTATAAGTAGTGGTTTCTGTAAACTTATCAGGGTGATCTCAGCCAGTTGTAACAAATATTACTATTTTTGTTATATTGTTAAAATGTACTATAAACTACAAGTTATGTTTTTTAGAAACTCCATTAAATGGATCAAGGTGCTAACCTGTTACAAATGTGTTCTTTTACTGTTTCAACAGATTTAATTGCTTTGACCTGGCAATCTGCTGGCATGCTGTCAGATGATTGTGCTGGTTGATAAATCTTACGAAGTGCAGTGTTTAAGTAATGCTTTTCCCACACTCATGAGAAATATTGTTCTCCATTTTTCATTAGCAAGATCCGTGATCTTGTCACACCTCCATTAATCTGCATTTTGATGCTGGCCTCAATATAGTAGTTAAAGCTCAACTCCAGTCACAGATTTTCTTTTAGAAAGAATAGCCAGAAGAGAGCGAAAACCCAGATGCTCAGTCATATGAATGGACAGAGACAGTGATCACTGACTCTGTTCATTAGGAAAAGGTAGGAGCCGGGCTTAGCGGCTCCTACCGCCGCTCTCCATCCTGACAGAGGGGGCGGAGGAGGACATGGAGGGGGACACAGAGCACGGAGGGGGGAAGCAGCAGCACGGAGGGGGGACACGGAGCATGGAGAGGGGAGAGCAGAACAGAGGACAGCAGCGGCACGGAGGGGGAGAGCAGAACGTCAGCGGCATGGAGGGGGGACACGGAGCATGGAGGGGGAGAGCAGAACGGAGAACGGCAACAGCATGGAGGGGGAGAGCAGAACGGCAGCGGCACGGAGGGGGGGACACCGGAGCATGGAGAGAGAGAGCAGAACGGCAGCGGCATGGAGGGGGGACACAGGAGCACGGAGGGAGAAAGAAGAACAGCAGCGGCACGGAGGGGGGACACAGGAGCATGGAGGGAGAGATCAGAACGGATGTGGGAACTGGAGGAGGATACAGGGAAAGTCAGGTATCGGTAAAGTATCGGAGCATTTTCCCCGAGTACAAGTACTCGGGGAAATGCTTGGTATCGGTCCCGATACCGATACTAGTATCGGTATCGGGACAACCCTATTTGAAATCTATTTATGGTTTATGTAACGGGAGGGCCTGTGGAACCCAGAAACCCTTTATGAGATACCCTTGAGATACCCTTGCCTCAGCTCCCCATGCACCTCTTATGTCTAAATCACCCTTTGTCTATTAGGGGCATAGGGTGACTGAGAAAATATATTTTGGACTATTTAAAATGGGACAGTAATATTGATCCACAATATTCCCCAGGATATCTGTAAAAGACTATTTACTGTTTGTTTGATTCTGAACTCAACATGTTAGTTGAAAGATGCTAATGTCATCACCTCCAACCACTTGTCTTCCTGTTGCAATGTTAATGAATCCAGGCTAACTTCTAAGGATCCTTTCATGGGGGCTTGGGCTAATTGACCCTGTATTGTATGAAAGGATTCCTGTGATAATGTGTATTGAAGTTCAGGAGACAGCCAGGCTGCTAGAAGGAATTAGGTAATTAGTATGTTAATTAGGTCTGGTCACGGGTGTATTTCCAGAGTAATATGATGCACCCCCTCTTTTGACTGTGTATAAAACGTGTGTTTTTTTTAATAAAGATTGTCAGTCCTGCTTGAAACCTCAAGACAGAGCTTTGTCTCGTTTTTGAGGGAGAATTATTCTTATGGGTCTTGTTCGCCTGACTGGAGTGTCGGTAGCTGCCTTGGTGCTCGGAAAGGGAATGTCCTAAACGGCTTTAACCCCTCTCATACACAGGGTGCCGTTACAGTTTATATTTCTGTCTGTGACCCCATTTCCTATACTTCCAGTCGCAATGACCCCCATACAGGCAGGAATCGGATGCAGGACAAGGAAGCATGGACAGCAAAAAACATTGTCAGAGGTTGTAACTCTCCCACTCATGCTTTGGTTTTTCCCCATTGGAGAGATGTCATTGTTATATGGATGTGATTGGAATTAGAGCAGGATTGATGCATGGCTTATTTTTTGTATTTCAACGCATCCTCTCTGTTAAAGTGAGCCTTTAGATTTGCCAAGCCTGTTGTAAAGTGAAAGTAGTGCACAGTTCACCCCTCATCACTACATGAGAGGACAGCAGAAACCTATTTAAATCCACAGAATACAGCACAGTTACTCAACCCAACTAGTAGTCCTAAGGTACGATCATTCAAGTTCTGCATTATTCGCCCAGATAAGAGAGTTGAATAGGGACAGTCAGTGCCCCCTCTGGTAATATGTAATTCCTGATTACATGGCACATGGTATCTTAAAGTGGAGATCCACCCAAAAATGAAAGCTCTGCTTATCAGCCTCCCCCCTTCCTCCGGTTCCACATTTGGCACCTTTTGGGGGGGGGGGGAGCGGTTCAGCTGCGGTGCCGACATTGCTGGACTCCAGGAAAGGTAAGTGTCCGATTATTAAAAGTAGTATGTGCAGCTGCTGACTTTTAATTTTTGTGGTGGGTGGACCTCCACGTTAAGTAGCTTAGTACTCCAGTAAGCCTGTTGCTTCCCAACTTTCTTTAACAGACCAAGCTGTCCAGCAATATTTACAATTAAATAGCCAGATTCACATACATCGGCGTATGTTTAAGCTGGGGTAGCGCAGCTCATTTGAGCTACGCCAACGTAAAATAGAGAGGCAAGGCCAGTATTCACAAAGCATTTGCTCCCTAAGTTACGTCGGCGTAGCGCAAATGGCCCGGCGTAACCCCGCCTAATTCAAAATAGGCAGGTAGTGGGCGGGCTACATTTAAATTACCCGTGACCCCATGTAAATGAGGGCCGTTCATACGGCGCATGCGCGCACATGCTCAGAATCACGTCGCAAATACTCCCTACGTAACGACGTCGGCTCAACGACGTGAACGTAACCTACGCCCAGCCCCATTCACGAACACTTACGCAAACGACGTAAAATACAACGGCTGTTCTGTCGTCCATACCTTGCATGGTCTGCGCCATCTTTTTGGTGGTTTATATTTACGCTGGCGTATGTTTAAAATAAACGGCGTATCTTACTGCGACGGGCCTACATACGTTCGTGAATCAACGTATCTTGCTCATTTACATATTTGACACGTAAATCCATGTACACGCCCCTAGCGGCCAGCGTAAATATGCACATAAGATACGACGGCGTAGGAGACTTACGCCGGTCGTATCTTAGCCAAATTTAAGTGTATCTGGTTTCCAAAATACGCTTAAATATACGACGGCGCGCATTCGGACTTACAACGGAAGTCGGAAGTCTTTCTGAATCCGGCTAAAAGAGTTTAGAATTTTTTTTTTACCACTGACAGGGCTGATTACAATGGTCAGCTTTTTTATGTGAAAACTTTATCCCAAAGAGAATAAACCTATTGCTGTAACTGCTTATAAAGCGATAGAGGGAGTTCAGTTTTAATTTGTTTGACAAGTCGATTCAAATCTGTTATGGTATTAAACTCTACCTTCTCTCTAGATTTAGGGGTCTCCAAACTTTCTAAACCAAGGGCCAGTTTATTGTTCTTCAGACTTTAGGAGGGCCGGACCATGACCAGCACAAGTGGAAATTTTCCTGGTATCAGACGGAGTAAACATTGCCACTTTTGGTATTAGGGGGAGGAACAGTGCCCCATCATTGGTATCATTGAGAAGAATAGTGTCCCATTATTGATGTCATTTTGAGAAATGGTGCCTCATTGTTGGTGTCAGTTGGCAGAAGAGTGCCTTGTATCAGTAGGAAGAATAGTGCCCCCAGGGCCGGATAAAAGCAAGCAAAGGGCCGCGTCTGGCCGCAGGGCTGCAGTTTGGAGACCACTGTTCTAGACTGACAATGCTGCTGTCCAAGGGTGTCTCCATTGTTCCTCCAGTGGAATGAAGACACCTTAGGACAGGAAGAGTGTTATTGGCTTGATCACCAGGTGAAACTAATGAGAAAAATCCCTAGAACCAGAAAATTATTGCAGCCATCTCATTTAACAATTGGGAAGCTGCTATATATATACAGGGAGTGCAGAATTATTATGCAAGTTGTATTTTTGAGGATTAATTTTATTATTGAACAACAACCATGTTCTCAATGAACCCAAAAAACTCATTAATATCAAAGCTGAATATTTTTGGAAGTAGTTTTTAGTTTGTTTTTAGTTTTAGCTATTTTAGGGGGATATCTGTGTGTGCAGGTGACTATTACTGTGCATAATTATTAGGCAACTTAACAAAAAAAATATATATACCCATTTCAATTATTTATTTTTACCAGTGAAACCAATATAACATCTCAACATTCACAAATATACATTTCTGACATTCAAAAACAAAACAAAAACAAATCAGTGACCAATATAGCCACCTTTCTTTGCAAGGACACTCAAAAGCCTGCCATCCATGGATTCTGTCAGTGTTTTGATCTGTTCACAATCAACATTGCGTGCAGCAGCAACCACAGCCTCCCAGACACTGTTCAGAGAGGTGTACTGTTTTCCCTCCTTGTAAATCTCACATTTGATGATGGACTACAGGTTCTCAATGGGGTTCAGATCAGGTGAACAAGGAAACCATGTAATTAGTTTTTCTTCTTTTATACCCTTTCTTGCCAGCCACGCTGTGGAGTACTTGGACGCGTGTGATGGAGCATTGTCCTGCATGAAAATCATGTTTTTCTTGAAGGATGCAGACTTCTTCCTGTACCACAGCTTGAAGAAGGTGTCTTCCAGAAACTGGCAGTAGGACTGGGAGTTGAGCTTGACTCCATCCTCAACCCGAAAAGGCCCCACAAGCTCATCTTTGATGATACCAGCCCAAACCAGTACTCCACCTCCACCTTGCTGGCGTCTGAGTCGGACTGGAGCTCTCTGCCCTTTACCAATCCAGCCACGGCCCATCCATCTGGCCCATCAAGACTCACTCTCATTTCATCAGTCCATAAAACCTTAGAAAAATCAGTCTTGAGATATTTCTTGGCCCAGTCTTGACGTTTCAGCTTGTGTGTCTTGTTCAGTGGTGGTCGTCTTTCAGCCTTTCTTACCTTGGCCATGTCTCTGAGTATTGCACACCTTGTGCTTTTGGGCACTCCAGTGATGTTGCAGCTCTGAAATATGGCCAAACTGGTGGCAAGTGGCATCTTGGCAGCTGCACGCTTGACTTTTCTCAGTTCATGGGCAGTTATTTTGCGCCTTGGTTTTTCCACACGCTTCTTGCGACCCTGTTGACTATTTTGAATGAAACGCTTGATTGTTCGATGATCACGCTTCAGAAGCTTTGCAATTTTAAGAGTGCTGCATCCCTCTGCAAGATATCTCACTATTTTTGACTTTTCTGAGCCAGTCCTTCTTTTGACCCATTTTGCCAAAGGAAAGGAAGTTGCCTAATAATTATGCACACCTGATATAGGGTGTTGATGTCATTAGACCACACCCCTTCTCATTACAGAGATGCACATCACCTAATATGCTTAATTGGTAGTAGGCTTTCGAGCCTATACAGCTTGGAGTAAGACAACATGCATAAAGAGGATGATGTGGTCAAAATACTCATTTGCCTAATAATTCTGCACTCCCTGTATATATATATATATATATATATATATATATATATATATATATATATATATATATATACTGTATATACTTACATTTTATTTTTTTTGTTGAATATCGTCTTAAGTTTTTTCTTTTACAAAAGGCCTTATTGGCATGAAATCCAACATATATCAACATTTTTCTTAGATGGTTACATCGCATAGTAGACAAAAAAGGAAATAGAAAAATTATAATACATAAGGGCGCATAGAAACCCGTATCACACACCCAAGCAGATAACAAACCTAATGTCCCATAAAATGAAATGGAGAAAAGAAAGAACCAAGATTTGCCCATCAAAATGTCCCTGGGTGGGTAGGGTGACCATGGTCAGAATGCACCAGCATAATTGCCTGGTCGCATGTCAGCAAAGCTGCATGACCAGGGGTATCCCCTTCAGGCAAAATACTGTATAAACAGTTAACAGAAATAGAAGTTAGCGTAAAGGATATGATGTTTCAATGACAACCATCTCAGCCCGGTCAAGACCTGACGGCCTGATAAAATTATGCAATAAATGCCAAGAACGAAGTAAAAGAGGAAGAAAGAAACAATGAAAAGAAAGAGAAAGTCCAGTATAAAGGAGAAGAAAGAGGAGAGAGGTGGGAGGAAGGGGGAGGGGGGGGGGGAGTCCACGGGATGTACGCAAGTTTTTATTGGGGAAATTTTTATTTGGCATTGTGACATATTGTCTTATTTTCTTTTATCTACAGCTAACAAAATGCAGTAAAAATATATGCCATTTGTAAAAATTATTATTTATGTTTGAAATCTTTTGACATCAATGTTCTACTGCCTGGATATGTAATATAAATAAAAATCAAAATAAAAGAACAAGATAGTCCACAATTGAAAACGCTTGATTATTGGTTGATAATGTCCAATTTCATATGTAGCATTCATCTGGTGACTAGTGTTGCTCACGAATATTCGTATTGCGAATATTCGGCTCGAATATGGCATATTCGAGTATTCGCGATATATTTCGAATTTCGCGGTGAATATTCGCTATTCCGAATATTCGCATTTTTTCAATTTTATTTTTAAAACAGATCACATCCTATCGACGTCTAAAAGCATTGCTGGTATGATTAGAGACCCTGGGCCGAGTAGCTAAGCTGAGGCGATCCTTTTATGTTGCCGAATATAAAAAAAACAAAAAATGCGAAATTTCGCTAATGCGAATGCGAAAATGATTGCGAATTTTCGATAACTGTGGTAGGAGAACTCTGATTGTCTCTGATGCAAAACTGGGGGGCTTTGTGTATGTTTCTGTTATGAATATTTGTATGTTTGATATTATTATTTTTTGTAAGAAGGAAAAAATTGCGCATACCTTAAAAAAAGGGGAGAATACAGCAGCAACTCAAAAATGTTATACAACATAAATTAATACAAGACAGAAAATGGAGTCGCTCTACAAGAATAAAAAATATGTCTAGTGACAAGACATGTGGGCAAATTATAAAATAAGCAAGCGCAAATAACTTGTGAAATACACAGTGAAACAAATATATAAAGAAATATAGTCCCAATAATAGAAAAATAATCTTTCATAAAAATGTCTTTGATATGTGAAGTGAAAAAAAGTCCAAAGCATGCAGCATGAACGTGTTCAATCTTCAAGGTGTTTGATTGACAAACGGCTGTGACAGATGGATAGAGTAAAGCATCACCACCAATGCAAAACACTTTTTATTTTCTATTGTAAAATATCACAAATATTCTGAGCCAATCAGAGTGCTCCTTCCGCATTTGCCGAATATTCGCAATTATTTTGTATTGTAAAATATCACGAATATTCTGAGCCAATCAGAGTGCTCCTTCCGCATTTGCCGAATATTCGCAATTATTTTGTATTGTAAAATATCACGAATATTCTGAGCCAATCAGAGTGCTCCTTCCGCATTTGCCGAATATTCGCAATTATTTTGTATTGTAAAATATCACGAATATTCTGAGCCAATCAGAGTGCTCCTCCCGCATTTGCCGAATATTCGCAATTATTTTGTATTGTAAAATATCACGAATATTCTGAGCCAATCAGAGTGCTCCTCCCGCATTTGCCGAATATTCGCAATTATTTTGTATTGTAAAATATCACGAATATTCTGAGCCAATCAGAGTGCTCCTCCCGCATTTGCCGAATATTCGCAATTATTTTGTATTGTAAAATATCACGAATATTCTGAGCCAATCAGAGTGCTCCTTCCGCATTTGTCGAAATTTCGCAATTATTTTGTATTGTAAAATATCACAAATATTCTGAGCCAATCAGAGTGCTCCTTCCGAAATTTCGCCATCAATATCGCATTCGCATTTTGCGAAATTTCGATACAATATCACGAATATTCTGAGCCAATCAGAGTGCTCCTTCCGCTGTTGTCGAAATTTCGCAATTATTTTCGCATTCGCAATAGCGAAACTTCGCAAAAATTTCATTTCGATAAAATATCACGAATATTCGAATTTAGCGAATATACAGTTGTGTTCAAAATTATTCAACCCCCCACTGAAATTGATTGTTTTGGCCAGTTTGACATTGATTTTGATCATTCAGTCATCCTGCTTACAATTAAATCAAAGAGGCACGTGTAGGTCAGACAAATATAACATAACATTTATAATAAAATAACCACAAATGTCTTTTCTGTGCTTACATCATTATCAGTTTTATTCAACCCCCAAGTGACATTCAATCTTAGTACTTAGTACAACATCCTTTTACAGTTAGAACAGCTTTTAAACTTGAAGCATAGCTTGACACAAGTGTCTTGCAGTGATCTACGGGTATCTTCGCCCATTCGTCATGGGCAAAAGCCTCCAGTTCAGTCACATTCTTAGGCTTGCGCACTGCAACTGCTTTCTTTAAGTCCCACCAGAGGTTCTCAATCGGATTTAAGTCTGGTGACTGCGATGGCCACTCCAAAATGTTCCAGCCTTTAATCTGCAACCATGCTCTAGTGGATTTGGAGGTATGCTTGGGATCATTGTCCTGTTGAAAGGTCCAACGTCTCCCAAGCCTCAGGTTTGTGACGGACTGCATCACATTGTTATCCACTATCTCCTGGTACTGAAGAGAATTCATGGTACCTTGCACACGCTGAAGCTTCCCTGTACCTGCAGAAGCAAAACAGCCACAAAGCATGATTGAACCCCCGCCATGCTTCACAGTAGGCAAGGTGTTCTTTTCATCATAGGCCTTGTTCTTCCTCCTCCAAACATAGCGTTGATCCATGGGCCCAAACAGTTTCATCAGTCAACAGAACACAATCCCAAAACTTCTGTGGTTTGTCCACATGACTTTTGGCATACTGCAGTCGACTCTTCTTATTCTTTAGAGACAGCAAGGGGGTGCGCCTGGGAGTTCTGGCATGGAGGCCTTCATTACGCAGTGTGCGCCGTATTGTCTGAGCAGAAACTTCAGTACCCACATCTGACAAATATTTTCTCAGTTCCTCAGCAGTCACACGGGGACTTTTCTCCACTCTACGCTTCAGGTAGCGCACAGCAGTCGAAGTCAGCATCTTCTTTCTGCCACGACCAGGTAGCGTTTCAACAGTGCCCCTTGCCTTGAATTTGTGAATGATGCTTCCTATGGTGTCTTTTGGTATGTTTAACATCTTTGCAATCTTCTTATAGCCATTGCCCTTCCTGTGAAGAGTAATCACCTCTTCTCTTGTCTTCCTGGACCATTCCCTTGACCTCACCATGTTTGTAACCACACCAGTAAATGTCTAGAAGGAGCTGAGTATCACAGTCATTTTAAAGCTGCCTAATTAATGCTTATTAGGCTTTATTGCTGCTCCCTGACATCCACAGGTGTTTTCAATACCTGATTGAATACACTTCAATGAACCTCTGTTCTTCAGAGTGGTAGTCTTTAAGGGGTTGAATAATTGTGTAAATGAAGAATTCACAAAATAAATATTTACTACTGTATTACAAAACCGATTGATGTCATTTTAGTTGCATATGGTTCTTTAAGAAGTCCTTGTAGGATTTCATTCTGAATACAATTACAAATGTACACTAAATTCCCTAAAACCCTTTACAGCATTGGGGGGTTGAATAATTTTGAACACAACTGTATCTCGAATATTCGGCTATATATTCGTGATATATCGCGAAATCGAATATGGCGTATTCTGCTCAACACTACTGGTGACGGATTTGAAGATCTTATAAGTGAAGACAGGCTTCGTTATCCAATCAAACTTCTACAGAAGATGCCCTCTGTAGAAGTTTGATTGGATAACGAAACCGGTCAGGGCAGGACTACAGCGGCGATCCGGAAGTGACGTGTGCGCTCCATGTGTGCGCTCCACGGGCGTCCCATCCAGTAAGGTGCTTAGCGTTTTTGTACTGCTACTATCCTCTGGGGAATCGGACACCAGTTGGAAGACACTGCCACTTTCGTACCATGCTTGTTTACATCTACTAAACGGTACGTGCATTCAGAGCGGGGGTCGTTTTATGTGAAGGGATTGTTTCTTTTAAGAATAATAAACAGGTTTACACTATGTCTGGTACCCTTTTGTGTTTTTATGTGGAGCTCTGCCTGCATTGACCCCAACTTGAGAATGGATGATCCAGTGTAAAGATACCCATTACTGCCTATATTATTTATCATTCTGGTGAGTGAGTACCCCTAAGGGGAGTGTGCCCCACGCATGGTGACTTTTCTGGGAAAAGGTGTAGGATAACTATAGCCTGTCTTCACTTATAAGATCTTCAAATCCGTCACCAGATGAATCCTACATATGAAATTGGACATTATCAACCAATAATCAAGCGCTGTTTTCAATTGTGGACTATCTTGTTCTTTTATTTTTATTTTTATTTATGTTTTGCTGCATGTGTCTCTGACAGTGCGTTTAAATAGCTGCTCTCACACAATTACCTGTTTTGTTCTTTGGATAGAATATGGTAATATATCCATGGTTCTAATTGTACTGTTGAGTCACTAAGATAATTTCGGTTATCCGATACGACCACTAATATTGATTGGTTGTCTTAATCAATATATCAGTAATTACTTCGCACCAATGCGCTGAGTTGTGCCACTAGGCCTGGTGTTGCACTTTTATTTTGGATATGTAATGTCCTCATCATATTTAATCTCAAACAAATCCACTCACAAAAGTCTCAATGATGCCTTTATTCACTATAATTTTCACTGTTTGTCAGCGAAGTCATCTTTTGAAATGGGTATCTTTTGTTGCTTTATTATTGCCTCTGAAGTATCCACTGGAAATTGCCCGAATTCCTTTTTCAGTAATTGCCCCGCAACAGGCAAACAATCACATTACTCTTTGGCTCAATAAGACCTAGGGGTGTTCTTTTTTTTTGGGGGGGGGGGGTAACTTGCATTGGGTTGGGGAATTGAGTAGGATACTCCAAAAGTATGGGAATGCAAGCACAATTGCGCATGTAGCTCTTACCCCCACAGAAGCCGCTTGTGGAGGTGGGTCTCCTAACTGCTCACTCCCCACAGACACACTTGGTCATAGACAAAAACCAAAGCTACCATTCTATAAAAATACACATAATTTAAACAACAGGTCGCTTGGAGATAGAATAACTGAATGTATTACAACAAGGCAGACCAACAAAGTGTAAATCAATAAACAAGTAATTGCCCAGACTCAAGGACACTACAGCAAATAAATGGTCAATGAACCACTAAGTTTCCCCTAAATGAACTATAGCAAAGTTAAACTGCACTATAACATATGTACTAGTCTCTAGAATGGCATCAACTACCTTAGAACACAAAGAAAGGGTTATTTTCTGAATGCTATGCATACAACCCTAAATGCGGGTGGAGTTATGCATTTTTAGTGCATGGGATACCCTTGAAGGTGGCTGAAAGTACCCTGGCTTTCGTCAGGACCCTTCTTTAGGTGGTGCACATAAACTGTCCCTTTAAGAGGGTGAAGTGAGAGCAGCGGGGGATTGAGCACACAGAAGCACTCAGCCCTCTTTTCTTAACACAGCCAGCAGCACAGTGGTGGGGGAGAGGAGGCAAATGGGGACAGAAGATCACATAGCCGGCTGCACCCAGCTAAACGCGCATTTTTATACACTGCACAAAAAACCTTGCATCGACTTTGGAGGTGTGCGGTGGTGGCAATAAATCTTAATAGCACCAAAACGCACATACAACCCAAAATGCATGATAATGAAGTACCATGCATTTTAGTGCGGTGCAATTTGAAAAGGGGGTCTTACACCTCTTTAGCGCACACAGGGCAGCTCATTTAAATGAATAGACTGCTCATTGAAATGAACAGGCTGCTCTAAATTCGACACAAAACATTGTACCTGCATGGGTGTAAATGGGGTCTAAGTAGAAATTTCTTAAAGTAAAAAGTATGAAAAAAAAAAAAAAAAACTGAAGATTTAAAAAAAAAAATATAGTACAGATAAGCTTAATTAAACAAATAAAATAGTCATTGCATAGAACAATGTGCAAATGTATATAAATACTGAGCTCTAGCCTGAACTACACCGGTCCCAAAAAGGAACTGTATACAGGATGAATGTGTCCTGGATGGCAGGTAAATTTCCCTGATATTTGGGTTGTGTCCCTTTAAGGGGGACAGTTGTGGAGACATTGCTTTACTCAGGGTTCTCACCCATGGTTTGGCTAGATAAAGGACTGATTTACAGTACACTCTAGTTTGATATTTTGTATTAGGGAATTTAGGAGGGTCAAATAGATTTGGGACCTCCAAACCCTGGACTCTGGTCTAGAAAGGGGTTAAGCCCCAGACAGGAGAGGCTTAAAAGGCAGCAGAGGGAAATCAGCACTTGTGTCAGGGAAGTGGAGAGAGAGGTTCACAAGCTGTGAGTAAGTGTGAACCCTTGGGCAAGCTGAGACGCTGGTTGCTGACCCTCCTTGTGGCCTGCTCAGCACCCTATGCAACAGAGGAGCCCTAACCCTAGTGCGGGACCAAAAGGTTGGTGGTGAGCCTACTGTAGAGGTTGTTGTAGCAGGACTTTAGTCTATTAACCTGTTTTGGCTGAAGAAAGCAGTTTTTTGTTTATCTGTTTTTAAAATTAACAAACTGGTTGCTTTTACCAAACCGGCTGGCCTGCATTCCCAAGCTACCTCAGATTACAATAGGTTATACCATTGGGTTATACCACCAATGGGTTATACTGTACCACCTTTCCTGTATGTTTCTGGTATCAACACACCATATTTCTAAAGAAAAGCAATTTGGTAGATATTATATAATAATATTTAATAAATATACAGTAATGGCCAGTTCACACCAGATGCAGTTCCGTGCATTTCTATTTTTTCTGCACCAATACAGTCAGTTACGGTCAGTTTCTGCACCGGAAACTGACCATAAACAGACTGGAACTGTGCATGCATTT
Source organism: Rana temporaria (assembly GCF_905171775.1). Taxonomy (NCBI): domain Eukaryota; kingdom Metazoa; phylum Chordata; class Amphibia; order Anura; family Ranidae; genus Rana; species Rana temporaria. The sequence goes on along the minus strand of NC_053490.1, from coordinate 117,530,393 downwards.
TTAGTGCAGGACAAAAAAAAACACACAGAACTGCGTCTGGTGTGAACTAGCATTAAATCCTTATTTTTTTATGTAATATTTATTTTGAAAATATTTGCATAGACAAAGACATCCTTTTTAAACACCACTAGTATTAACACAGGTCTACTTTGTTGTCTTATTTCAATACAAGACATTGGGCCAGATCCACAGAAGAATTACGCCGGTGTATCTATTGATACACCACGTAATTTCAAAGTTCCCGCGTCGTATCTTTGTTTTGTATCTACAAAACAAGATACGACTGCATCTGGGCTCGATCCGACTGGCGTACGTCTTAGTACGCCGTCGGATCGTAGGTGCATTTTTCCGCCGGCCGCCAGGCGGCGTTTCCGTAGAATTCCGCGTCGAGTATGCAAATTAGCTAGATATGGCTATCTACGAACGTACGTCCGGCCGGCGCATTTTTTTACGTTGTTTGCCGGCTTTTTTTCCGGTGTATAGTTACCCCTGCTATATGAGGCGTACTCAATGTTAAGTATGGGCGTCGTTCCCGCGTCGAATTTAGAATTTTTTACGTGATTTGCGTAGAATGACGTCACCGTCTTAAGCATTGGCTTGTTCTGGTTTAATTTCGAGCATGCGCACTGGGATACCCCCACAGACGGCGCATGCGCCGTTCAAAAAAACGTCATTTACATCGGGTCACGCCGTATTTACATAAAACACGCCCCCATCACATCGATTTGAATTGCGCGTCCTTAAAAAAAGTAAGTTACGGCGGCGTAGTGTATCTTAGATACGCTACACCCGACGGAAATATGCGCCAGGGTACGTAGATCTGGCCCATTCTCTTTATTAAGTACATTGGTACATTGAATCATTTCTAACATATGGGTAAAAAAAAAACATCTAAAGCTGGATTATTAGGTCTAGCGACTGCGTGGTGAAAATGGAGCTTAATATTAGTGATCCTCTTTATGTAGGAAGTGGGAGACATGATGTTCCAGGGAAGGATAACAGGAACTATGATTATCTTTCATCTATGAAAAGTAGTTTCTGTTCAGTCTACAAGTGATCTCCTGAATGGTCCATGTGAAGATTACCTTGGGGCTATAGAAAGTTAAACATATTAGATATACACTTACGGTACATTTAGTGCGATAGAATAAGGTAAAAAACCCAACCAAAGCAGAGTCCTGGCAGTGGAAATACCTGCTTAGTGCCACATCACTTAGGGGAAGTGCATCCAAAAAGCCATACATGTATAAAAAAAACACCAGGATAGAGCACCCCAAAGGCTACTATAGCGGTGTAAATATAATTTATTGGACGTTTCATACACGCCAAAATGCATGATAACGAAGTACCATGCATTTTGGTGCAATTTGAAAATAGGGTTTTGCACTTATTTTGTGCACACCGGACAGCTCCTTTAAAAGGTTTGTAAAGGATTTTTTTTTTTTTATCTTAACCTCCCTGGCGGTATGATTCTTTCAGAAAAAAGGTGCTGAAAGCGGTACCATTATTTGCAAGGAAATTTGGCGTTTTATACTGTAGGTCTGTAATTTTTAGGAATAACTCACTTAAATCTGACCAAACCAGAGTCTAATAGGCATCCCGGGTATGATTTTTTTTAAAAAACAAAATTATAAATTATAATATAATAAATAATTATAAATAATTATAACAAATAATAATATAATTCTAATAAAAATTATTCAATAATGTAATCAACTCAAAATCACTGAAATTTGCTCAGTTGCAGAATTGTTACTGTCATTATTTTTATTTTTTTATGACGAATTTCCCCACAAATCGCTATCGCACAATTCTGCAAGTGATTATAATTTATTATCGCTGTTTTCTAGCTGATCTAAAACCATTTTTGACATAAAGGGACACTTTTGGTTGCTATGGACAATCTACAGTTTGCAGGGAGAAAGAACCGTTATTATTATATATAAGTACATGTAGGGCACTGGGCAGACCACTAGGGACAAGGGGTGTGTGTATTTTTTACATACAGTACTATAATCTATAAGATTACAGTATTTTGTATGTAATGTGTTTGTTTACGTTTTTGAATTTGGCGCCGTTCTCCGCTCCCGTGCGTCGTAACATCGCAGGGAACGGAAATCGGCGGCACAGGAGGACACTGTGTGAATCGAGCGAGGACCTGCTCGCTTACACAGCGCGGTGGCATCGCTGGATCCAGGGACAAGGTAAGTAACTTTGTCTGCTGCTGCAGCAAGGCGAGCCCGAGTCTGACTCGGGGTTACCGCTTTTGGTATGAAAATCTCACCCCGAGTCAGACTCTGGAATACCGCCAGGGGGGTTAATAGCTTCCTTTACCTTAATGCAGTGCTGTTTTCATGTCCTCATTGTTCGTTTTTGCTCTCAAGTTGCTGTAATTCTTCTCTGATCTCCACACTTCCTGGTTGTCTGTTTCCTGATAACCACAGTACTGGGAGCTTTCTCTCTGTGGTCACTAATCAAGGAGGTGTGATTACTGTGTGTCTAAAACCCCTCAGCACCAATCAGTTTAGTTTTCCAAACCATCACTGCCCTGTATTGGCTCTGTGGCTCTGTACAGCAAAGGCAGGAAACAACATGCAAAAACTAAACTAGAAACTACAGGTACATTATATGATTGATTTTTATCTATTTTTAATCGTTTTTAAAAGGAATCAGTTAACTATTATGTCTCTCAGGCCCCGTACTCACGACCAAACATGTCTGCTGAAACTGGTCCGCGGACCAGTTTCAGCGGACATGTTCGATCGTGTGTAGGCAGTAACGGACAGGATTCCAGCAAACATTCGTCGGCCAGACCGTTTTCCAACGAACAACTGTTTCCTGGTCTTGCTTTAAAACAGTCTGCTGGAATCGTGTCCGTCAGACATGTTCGGTCGTCTGTACACAAAAGCAGCGTACAAAAACCCCGCGCATGCTCAGTCCAAATGAGGAGACGGGAGCGCTCGTTCAGGTAAAACTCGCGTTTGTTTGGGATATGGCACATTCGTCATTAGAAACCTTTTATTCTAGCAAGAGAACAATGTCTTAAAAAGGCGCACTAAACCACAGTTTCTTGCCTCGTTTTATTAATTCTTCTCTTGCTAGAATAACCCCGTTCTCTTGCTGATGCAATTTCAATAGAGTTGTCCCATACTGAAATGTCACATTTCTTGCTTGTGATGTAATCCTTTAATAAGGTTTTCTAGGCCAGACGTGTGTTTTGGTTGGTGGTCCTCCATAATTTATTTTAGTCATTTTTGTAAAGGAATGTGCATCTTTTTATTTTTTTTTGTTGTTTCTAGTTATGTCACCATTTTCTTTAAATTTTTTTTACATGTTTATTTTTTTTTAATTTTTTTTTTTTTTTTTTTTGTGTTTCATTTGAGAATATTGAACCATGTTGGCACCCCAAATGTCCCCCCCCCCCCCCCAAGGAGTGTGTCCTTTGTAAATGACCCATTGTATATTTATTAAAGGTTTGCTGCCTAATAATCCCCACAGTATAACAAACAATAGACATGTTTTCAAATGAAAGCAAAAAGCCTTTTATTTTGGCAAATGTCATCACAAAAAATAAACAGAACGGCAGCACTAGAATAGATAGCAAACTATATGCAAACTTGCATTTCCAACATGGTGAAGGATAAACTTCCAAGCCTCAGGAGCCAAACCCAAAAATATGAAGCAGCAGCACAGAAACAAAGGAACCCAAACTGTGGTAGTCCAAACAATATGTCCTTTATGTGGAAGGAAATGGAAGGCAGAGAATCAACGTTTCCTCCTCTTTCCAGCCTTCCCTCCAGGCAGCCTTCCAGCGGATCTTACACGGGCTCTTGCAGGTGGGGTCGATGTGGCAGCAGGAGGATGGTGTTCCGCAAGCCGGGCCGGGTCACATAGCCCAGTGTCTGGGGTCAGCAGGCCCTTCTGCATCCACCAAAGGACCTGGTTCATCAGGTCTTCTCTGGTCCTCCTCCCCTTCATTCAAATCGTGTGCCAAGGAGGCACTGAAGGCCTCTGTGGGGTTGAGGGGGGCCCTCATGATGGCGCTTGCCTACTGTATCATGCCGAGGCTTGCCTCCTCCACAGGCCTCAACTGCCTCCTTCGGCCTGATGGCCTCACCTGGGGGGGAGAAGACTGGCTGGTGGTGCTTCTCCTGGCCGGGGGGACCTGCTGCAGGCCACTGGGCCCAGCCTCCTCCTGGCTGCCACTGACCCCGGCCTCCTCCTGGCTGCCACTGACCCCGGCCTCCTCCTGGCTGACAGACACGTGAGGATCTGCCACCTCCTGGCTGATCTCTTCTTCCTGTGTGCAAAAAAAAGGACATTTTTTACAATTTCGCTAAATAAAACCACACTCATTTTCATGTTTTTCGTTTAGTATTTTCTGTTCATTATTACTTGAATAGACTCTACTTCTGACCCCTGCAGTTGTCATCCCTGACACCTATTTGTCTGTACACCTTTTTTTGTGCTTTTTCCCAGCTTGGCCTTTCTTTGACAATATCAAATCATTAATCCACCAATAATTATTTACGCCAGAAATATAGAGGAAACTACTATACCTCCTCATCGAAGGGTGGCAGATCTGCATCTCTGTCAGCCAGGCCCTCTTCCTCCGACTCTGCAGGGCTGTGGTCATCTGGGGAATGTCCGCTGGAAGGTAGCATGGAGGAAAGGTTGGAAGCAAGACTAGACATCGTTTTCCTGCCTTCCATTTCGTCCCGCAAAAAAGCCATCTGTTTGTAATACCACAGTTTGGGTTCCTTTGCTTGTGTTGCTGCTGCTCCCGATTTTTTGCTTTTATTAGCTTTGTATGCTCTTCTGTATGTGCTTCTCAGGTTGGCAAGTTTATCCTTCACCATGTTGGCAGTGCATCCTGGCACCCATGTTTGCATATAGTTTGCTAGCTCCTCTAGTGCTGCCGCTCGTACATCTTTATTACAATATAAAGAGTGTTTTGAATTCCACAGGATGGGCGTGTCCTGATATTTTTCTAGTAAGGCCTCTATAGCTTCCTTAGTTTGTAGTTGGTCCATTTCCCGTTGTGAATTATGATATTTGTTTTTGAGTCTAGTTTCGCAAAACATAAACCAAAGAAAAATAGATATTAAAAAGGATCAGCGTTGACCTTGATATAATATGTGTCTTCAAATTTATTACCTATATCTAATTACAAACACAGTCTCTCTTGTTTAAACAATGATTGGCAGCTCGGCCGCATTGGTTGTACCAAACATTGATTTGCTAGATGCAGAGCCATTGTTAACATTGCAGTAACTATTTTTAATATAGAAAAATAAACAATGATTACAAATGACAGTATTCATCTAGGCACTCTTTCATGTGTAGATCTCATGCCCCTGACAATGGATGACATAAAAGACACTTCCTAATGACCTCTGTACAACCAACACTTGAACAATACTTTGCCTGATCTGAATACACCATTCAAAAACTTGTCAATGAGGTACAGCATTGTTCACATCTCTATTTTGTGAGGTGTCCAAAAGCATTTGGACACCAAAATAACATTGTGGTACCCCATAGACAGAATAGCTTAAAAAGGGTGCAACCAACAGCCCAAACCCCCATCCCATGGGTCTACATTTTCTAGGCCTCTGCTGATCCCATTTTTAATTTCCTTACCTTCCTGTCTCTCGCTCCTCGTTTCTCACGCTCGCCTAATTACCGCGTAAGATGCGTAATCACGGCGTGCACCTTTTAAACACTCCGCGTATTTATTAAACCCCGCCCTCGTCACCTTTGCTAGGCCCCTAATCAATGTGTTTAGGAAATATGGCGTTAACTGTGTATGTTCTGGATGCGCTCGAAGATTCTCTGCGTAACCTACGTAAACACGTTGTTTGCATTCTCTACACTCCGCGTATGTATTAAACGCCGCCCTCGTCTCCGCCCATGGCGTAAAAATTCCTCTTTTCCCCGCCCATAATCTCTGTGGGAAAGGAAAGATGGCGATGTCACACGAGCGGGCACGATGCTCTCATGCCACAAGTGAAGGGACAGAGGCAGGGACGTCCCGATCCAGGCAAAGAAGATACAAAGCCACTAATATGCGGTTCCAGGAAATGGTGGAGTTAGTTTCCATCATGCGGCGGAAGGACTATGATGGTGAATTAGGGCCATACAAGACCCCTAACCGCCGAAAAGCACATATTATGGACAAGGTGGCGAGGAGAATGCAGAGGATGTTTGGGATCACCAGGTCCAAGGAACAGCTGAGGAAACGCTGGTCAGACTTAAAATTGAGGGAGCCACATCAGATGAAGAAGATACTTAAAATTCTGCGTAAAAGTAAGTAAATATATTTTGGGGTTGGGGGGGGGGGGTTGATAGTCTGCAATAATGTGTTGCCATGTATATTTCACCATCTGCCTCCTTGGCCTGCTTGTAATTTTAAAGACATGTTGTCATTTATTTTTTATGACATAAATAACTACATATTTACAAATAGTGTTCTTAGTAAACCACGTAACATCACATAGTTTATCAGAAAGGCTCGGTTATTCCAGGAACAACACACCTGGACATGGCTCACTGGCCAAACACTTTGTTTGTAAACATTGTGTAAAAGCTAGTTATAAAAAATAGAATTAGGAGAATGGGAAAGGCAAACAGGATTCATTCTAAAAACAGTGGTAATAAAGCAGATGTTTTCACATCTGCAATGCAGAGCACCTGTGTCTCCCCAAACCAAAAATGGGTTTTGGTAGGGTCTCCCAGAAATACAGTTTAGGGGGGACATCCATGTGTGTCACTTTGCTAAAAAGGGGCAGGATCAGAGCTTGCCATAGAAGTAATTCAAAAATGTAGATTTGGTGAAAGATAAAAGTAAATAAATGAAAGCCTCTTCTAAGCAATGTGTGCGATTTCTGCTCTCCAATATCTGTGTGCTGATGAGTATACATTTTTTTTGTTGTTATTTAAGGGGAAAGAAGTCGCCAGCATTTGGAGGAGGCAGAGAGGGCCAGACAAGGCCAAAATCTTCCATCTCGACATGTGGAGGAGGAGGAGGATGTGGAAGGAGAAGAGGATGTGGAAGGAGAAGAGGATGTGGAAGGAGAAGAGGATGTGGAAGGAGAAGAGGATGTGGAAGGAGAAGAGGAAGGAAGAAAGGAGGAAGGAAGAGAGGAGGAAGAAGTAATTTTGGACTTAGAATTTATAGCAGATGAAGGGCAAGTGGCGGAAGAACAATTTGGCGAATTGAAAGAAGGTGGATTGATGGATGAAGGAGGAGTCGAAGATGATGGGGAGGTGGTGGAAGAAGGAGGAGTGATAGAAGATGATGGGGAGGTGGTGGAAGAAGGAGGAGTGATAGAAGATGTCGAAGAGGTGGAAAGGAGAAGCCCATCAGGTCAGTGTCACCCTAGCTTGATTTAAAAAAACATATGTAGATAGGCCTCATCAACTAAAAATTTTTTGAATGCCCATTTTTTTCTTTTTTAGGGGAGGAGGATGGTGTGTCAATATTTTCACGTGCAAGTGCTGCTATAATTATTCAACAGGTAATGGAGTGCAGCACTGAAATGCACAATATGCGTGAAAGGATGGTTGTCATGGAACAGAATGTAACAAATGTCCTTTTGGAATGCAGCACGGAAATGGACAATATGCGGCAAAGAATGATGGTCATCGAATCTAATTTTAAAAATATTATTGACATGATGGGCCGTGTCAAAGACTGAAACACCCCCCGCCCATCCCCCGCCCCCACAACCATTTTTACTGTTTTAATAATGAATACGCCAAAATTTGAAGATACACACACAGTGTGCCAACATGTGCTATCTGCCATCACAGAATATCTAGTGTTTGTGCTTTGTGGGTCCAACCCCCTCCTCCATCCTCAAGTAGTTGAGAGGAAGGGTTTGCTCCCACAAAACACAGACATTGATCACCCATGATGTCAGATAGCACATGTGGCCATTTGTCTGTTGAACCAATGACATTTGGCGAGTTTGCACTGAATGTGTGTATCTTCAAATGTTGGCGTGTTCCAGTGTGAAAGCACACCATGACTGACTGCTGTTGTGAATTCTTATATTTTTATAAGTTTTAAGTTCTTTTTTTTGTCCATGTTGTACATTTTTGGATACTATAAAGTTTAGACCATAAAGAATAAACACCCAAAAAAATGAAATATATATATATATATAGAATTATAAATCTCTATAATCACTGAATTTAGTGAAGTCGAGATTTGACTCCTAAATCTCCCCAACAAATATTCGTATTTAAAAACACACAAAAAAATGGAAAAAAAAAAAAAACTTCCAAAAAAAAAATAGGTTTTTGGGCCGAAAAAATATGCCGAGAAGAAAAAATACAAAGGTGGTAAACACCCCACCAAAAATATTCTATATATATATATATATATATGTAAACAATAAATCGAACTATATTTGATAAACAAAACTGTGAACTTGTTAAAAAATGTATATTCTTGATAATATTTTTTGTTTAATTACCTGAAAAAAAAATACACAAAGTCCAAAAAATATTGTAGACTCCTAAGTACAAAAGCAGGGAGTAATGAAAAAAATATAAAATAATTTTTGTGGTCATGAACAAGCAAAAATTAAAACACTTGACCTCAAAATTTTCAAATGGAGTTGCTTCTTATTTCTAGACTCAATACCCTGTTTGTAGATGAGTGAATACTGTGCAAAATGTGGTTATTTACTAAAAGTGGAGAAATCAATTATGCACTAAAATTGCAGAAGTTAGTTAGAGAACCAGGAAGACAGATAAAAAGAGAAAAAGCATTAATGACAAACAACTGTATAAAGTCCAATGGTCTAATTATTTATTAGTTGTGAGAATATTCCTTTCTTTGGGGGCCGAATTAGAAAGAAATATGATCTGGCATAGCAATGGCCCCCCCGACCCATGAAGTACTCAACATATTTGTCGCGTACCTCACAAGCTGATTGGGGGGCCAAGCCAGCGCGACCAGTGTCCAGCCCGGGAAGGGGATCTGAGGGTAGTCTTGCCTCAGAACCGATGTCGGGTAGGTACGTCTGGGAGTGCCTGCGTAAAAAGTTGTGCAAAATGCAGCAGGCAAATACAACGGTGTCCAATTTATATTCCGCCAGATGTATCGATGTCCTGAACAGGCGGAACCGGTTGGTGAGTATCCCAAAGGCATTCTCGACTACCCTCCGAGCCCTGGCCAACCGAAAATTAAACACACTCCTCTCTGAGGTGAGGGTCCTCTGGGGAAAAGGCCGCATGAGGTGAGGACCAAGCCCAAAAGCCTCGTCCGCTAGGAACACAAACGGAAGTCCTTCCACATTCTCTTCATCTGGTGGCAATGCCAGACCACCAGCTTGGAGACGATCATAGAAATCAGTCCGTGCGAACACTCCCCCATCAGACATCCGGCCATTCTTCCCCACGTCCACATATAGAAACGCATACTGTGCCGACACCACCGCCATCAACACAATACTATGATAACCCTTGTAATTATAATAGTAGGACCCCGAGTGGGGTGGGGGCACAATGCGGACGTGTTTCCCATCTATTGCTCCACCGCAGTTTGGAAAATCCCACCGCTGGGCAAATTGGGAAGCCACAGACTGCCATTCCTGTGGTGTGGAGGGTAGCTGTGGGGACAAACAAAAAAATAGATTTAGTACTTTGGCACATAAACATCCTACAAGCATCCTTGTGAAACTTCACAGTATTAAAATTGCATTTGAAAAATGTGCATGGAGAATTTGGGGAATGAAATATATAGGGCCACTTAATTAAGAGACTCCACAGCCCTCTGATGGGGACTAAAAAAGTTTGAAGGGGGGGGGGGGGGGGACACAAAAACCAAAAAGTCGTGTTTTAAAAAATGGCAAGGTGGGTTTGTCCCTAGGATAGCATGCTGGACAGGTTAATATTGGGTAAGGGACAAATATGCAGGTAGGTCAAGAATAAAACATGTAAAGCTTATATCAACATGCATAGGGAGAAAAGGGAACGTTAGTTAAACACACAGCATATCTGGGAAATTAAAAATAAAGTTAGTTGGCCACATTATTACAGCCAGGAAACTTACCTTAATATACTCCTCATGCAGAACTTTGATGATGGCAGCACACGTGTCCGGTATGATGACCCCAAGCGCCTGCGGAGAGATGCCTGTCGAGAACTTGAGGTCCTGCAGGCTCCTCCCAGTCGCCAGGTACCGCAACGTGGCAATAAGCCTCTGCTCGGCCGTGATGGCTTGGCGCATCACAGTGTCCTGCCTCGTGATATAGGGGGACAGAAGATCCAGTAGACTGTGGAATACGGGGTCCGTCATGCGGAGAAAATTCCTAAAGTCATTAGGATTATTCTCCTGGATTTCCCTAAGCAGAGGCATATGTGAGAACTGGTCACGCTGGCGCAACCAATTCTTGGTCCAGAAACGCCTCCGCCCCCTGTTTCTGGCCAAAGTACTGGAAAAATGAACATATCCAGCAGCCATCCCATAAACAGCACCAACTCGCGAAAATTGACGCTGCTGCTCCATCATGGCTTCAAACCGGCCGGCTGGTCAGTCAAGAACACACTCAAACAGAAAGCACTCGCAAATCCAGCACTACCTGCGACGAACGCGTGACAAACAGATACGAGCGCACAGGATGCAACTGCAAAAGCAGAAACAACCTGCTAGCCTATAGCCGAATGACAACTACGTTACCGCAAGCACACGCACTGAACCCGTGAATACACGCTGTCAAAGCCTGGAGACCGAGAAGCGCGAATCAGCTCTAACCAAACCTTCACTAACACGAGCAAACCCGTAACTAGCAAAAGAGGAACAGAGGGCGGCGCCATTAAGTTTGGTCTTCCCCTTTATAGTGACGTCGTACGTAGTTTACGTGCACGCGTTCCGGTACGACGGTAATTTGGTCCGCTGGTGTGTACAAGCCAGCGGAACCAAACAAAAATCAGCCTTGTACGCCGGAAACTGTCCGGCAGACAGTTTTCAGCGCACAGATCCGGTTGTGAGTACAAGGCCTCAGTTGTAAATATATATTTTTTTATTTACAACCCCTTTAAATGAATAAACTGCTCATTGAAATATACAGGTTGTTTTACATGCGACACAATGCATTTTTAAAATGCATTTAATAAAAAAAATCTATGACTGGTTTACCTTTTTCTAGTATAAAGAAACCCCGTCAGGATAGAGCACCTCAAAGGCTACTATAGCGGTGTAAATATAATTTATTGGACATCAAAAAATACAATTACAATACAAACCCATTGACCGGATCAGTCAGCTACCCAATGAGGAGACCCCAGCCGCCAAACATCCCTGTCCCCTCCCTCCCCCCACAGCAACTCTCCCACCCAAAAGAGGGGCCTTTGGGTGGGAGAGCTGCTTTGGGGGAGGGTGTTTGAGGGCTGGGGTCTCCTCATTGGGTAGCTGACTGATCCGGTCAATGGGTTTGTACTGTAATTATATTTTTTGATGTCCAATAAATTATATTTACACTGCTAAAGTAGCCTTTGAGGTGCTCTGTCCTGGTGGGGTTTCTTTATACTAGAATAAGATAAAGTCATGCATTAAAATGCATTAATTGGTCACTCCAGTTTATATTATTTGCCTTTAGTGAATTCTTATACTGTAAAGGTAAATAAAAATGATGGATTTCAATAGTTCCACAAGGCTGAAGCTTCTCTTATGCCTCGTACACCCGACCATTTTTCTCGGCAGGAAAAAAAACTACTTTTTTCCCGACGTGATTCCTCTCCAGCCTGACTTGCATACACACATTCATGCAAAAAAACGTCCGACCAAAGAGTGGTGACGTACAACACGTACGACGGGACTATAGAGGGGATGTTCCTTTCAAATTGCGCCACCCTTTGGGCTGCATACTTGATTCTGAGAATGCACGTTTTTTTCCCCCTCGGAAAAGCATACACACGACGGGTTTTCGCGACAAGAAAAAGACTGACGGGAAACACGACAAGAAAAAAGAGAGATGGTTTCAATTTTTTTGCAGGCAGTTTTTTCGTCAAGAAAACTGCTAGGGAGCATACACACGACCGGTTTTCACGACCAATATAAAAATTGGCAGTTTTCTCATCATGAAAACCGGTCGTGTGTACAAGGCATCACACTTTCAATTTTCTTTCGCATGGGCACATCCCTCCAAAAAATATTTCTGACTGCCAAACTTCAGAAAATTTATGATTTTAACTATAAAAAAAACTCCTTGATACTCTACTACTGTAACTGAAAATTCTATCCACACAGGAACATTCTATAACAGGTATAATACAGTAGAATTGTTTAAAAAAAATAGCATTCCGCATTATTACTTACTTTTTTTTAGGACTATAGCTATTGCACTACCCCACAACCAGTAACCTAAGCTACATAAACTAATAAACCATTTTTTTCTGGATAGGCAGGAAAACTAGATGTAAATTCTAAATGTCATAGTGTTACCTAAGCAACACCATTACTACTTGGCTGCATTCCTACATCAGGTCCAGCTCTGGTAGAGAGATCAACCTTAAAAAATGTAGTCCAAAATACAATGCCATGTACTCCTCAGAAGAAATCTAAAGACATTTAGGAGCTATGCTATTAGCTAATAGAAGCACATTACCTACCACCTCTCAGTATCAAGAGCAGGACAGAGGCAGCAAAAATGTGCCTGATTGGTCCTTTATTATGCTATCCAAAAGTATATACAGTACAGTATATAGCTACACATATGTTTTAACATTGGAATTTCTGCAAAAACGTTTCCGTACTATCTACCTGCCCACAATAACTTCTTAAAACAACTTCTGTATCCTAAACAGTACGGCTTACTGCAGATATGATCAGTAAATCATTGCCTGGCTAATGCTGATTACAGTCATTTACTGGTGAATATTTATAAATGGTATAAACCAGTATAAAACGTAAGTAACAATAGGTATGCTACTGACTTTTACTCATTTCCAACATTTGTAATATCATTTTAATGTTTGTAAATTTATTTTGAGGTTTCTCATACTATTAAAGAACTCATCACTCAACTAGCTTGAAAAATACCAGAAAGTGCATTACCTATTCTGTCCACACGGTGGCATGTTCAGCATGTATGTTGCAAAGTTTTTTTCTAATGACTTTAGGTGTTGATTTTTAAATAAACTTCTTGTGCCTAAAGTATGACTAAAGGCAAAACTTTATTTTTTTGGGTTTTGGATAGAGTAGAGAGGGATTGGAGACCTTGTTAGTTTTTATTGCTGTCTTTGCTCCCATTAGGGAGATTCACCCCCTCTATTTATCCTGTTTACCATTATCATTACCAGAAAATTAATAGAGGGGAAATCTTCCAATGGGGACTAGTTCTGGTAACTTGGGGGGTCCCCAATGAATTTCCTTAACCACTTCAATAACAGGCACTTACCCCCCTTCCTGCCCAAAACAATTTTCAGCTTTCAGCGCTGTCGCTGTTTAAATGACAATTGTGTGGTCATGCTACACTGCTGTATCCAAACAAAATAATTTTGTTGCCACAAATAGAGCTTTTTTTTTTGGTGATATTTGATCGCCTCTGCTGTTTTTATTTTTTGCTAAACAAATAAAAAAAGACAGAAAATTTGGGATTTTTTCCCCCCTATTGTTTTTGTTATAAAATGTTGTAAATAAGTAGGTTTTCTCCTTCTCTGATGGGCACTGGTAAGGCGGTACTGATAAGGCGGCACTGATGAGGTGGCACTGATGGGCACTGATGGCTGGCACTGATATGCAGCACTGATGGGCATTGATAGGAGGCACTGATGGGTACTCATGGGTGGCACTGATAGGCAGAATTGCTGGGCACTGATAGGTGGCACAGATTGGCACTGATACGCCACACTAATGGGAACTGATATGCATTACTGATGGCACTGGCACGGGCAGGCATTGCTGATGGACACTGACTGCCATCTGCCTGGGCACTGATTGATATCTGCCTGGTGGTCCAGGGTGACATACCTTTTGGGGTACCTTTGTGGGTATCCCTGTGGTCTGGTGGCATCCCTGGTGGTCCTGTATGGGCATCCACGGGGGGCTCGTTTGATAAAAAATCAGCAGAGATCCCCCCCCCTGTCTGGAGAGCAGCCAATCGGCTCTCCTCTACTAGCGTCTGTCAGACGCCAGTGAGGAAAAGCCGATCAACGGCTGTTCCTGTTTACATCGTGATCAGCCGTTATTGGACACAGCTGATCGCGTGGTAAACAGCCTCTATCAGAGGCTCTTTACTGAGATCGGTGTAGCAGTGTGTCAGACTGACATGCCACACCACCAATCGGTGCGCGCCCGCAGTTATCCTCCCAGCTGTCATTTTGCTATAGGCCGGGCGGGAAGTGGTTAATTTGCTATGGGACAGGAAGTGAAGGGAAATCTCTGCAATGGGACACAGATGGTGAAATAAAATTGGACAGGGGTTATAACCCTCCCTTACTCTATCCAAAATGTAAAAAAAGGTTGCCTATAGTTCTACTTTAAAGTGGAGGTCTCACGAAAAAAAAAATATATTAAAAGCCAGCAGCTACAAATACAGCAGCTGCTGACTTTTAATAAATGGACACTTACCTGTCCAGCGTGCCCACGATGTCGGTAGCCGAAGCCGAGCAATCGCTAGTCTCTCGGCTGCCCCCGCCACCATCCTCGGCAAGGGAATCAGAAAGAGTTGCGGCTTCACTGCCCGGTTCCCTACTGTGCATGCGCGAGCGGCGCAGCCCCTCACTGGTCCCCGCTGTTTTCTGGGACCAGTGTGTTTCCCAGAAGACAGAGGGGGGGATGGGAAGGGGCGTGACACCCGTGGGAGTCTATTCCCGGAAGTGGGTGCAAATACCTGTATTATTATACAGGTATCTGCACCCCCCTCCCCCTGAAAGGTGCCAAATGTGACACCGGAGGGGGGGGGAGGATTCTGAAAAGCGGAGGTTCACTTTTTGTGTGGACCTCTGCTTTAAGTAGTTTTTTGTGTTTCTATTTATTTATTTATCTTACTATAACTCATATGTGTTGTTACATAGTTAAAGTTTTTTTTTTTTTTTTACTAAAGGCAAATCCCCTGTGCACTGAAAGTCGTTGTAGATCTGAGGGGGGCGTGCAAGGAAAAAAAAAGCATTTTTGCTTGCACATGATTGGATGATAGAAATCAGCAAAGCTTCCCCTCATTTCAGATCCACCCCTCAGATTTACAGCGACTGTGTTACACAGTACTATCCAATTACTACACAATTGTAGTGCACAGTGGATTTGCCTTTAGTAAATCAACCCCAAAGAGTTTACTGATTCATTGTTACATTGCTTGCTATATGAAAATGAACATTACAACAATGTAAAATCTGTTAGAGCAGTGGTGGTCAACATTCTTAATAAGGGGGCATTAGGTGCTGCCCCTAACGTCGCTAAGGGGCCACACATACTATTTAGTGTCACAGAGAGCAGACACACAACAGTAGATGGTCAATGATCATCTCTTGCATCATGTCCATAGTCTGAAAGGGTGGAAATACTATAGGAAATGTTAGAGACTGTGGACGTTTCAGAAGACATAGACATTACGTGAGACTAGAGACTACCGATGAAATAGGGAAACACATATGAGTTTCTGCCGGGTATCAAGGGACGCACAAAAAGTGCCAAAGTGATGCAGATTGGGCACCTGTTAGACAGTGTAAGGCTAGGTTCAAATCTTTGTGTTTCTGTGTGGCTGTGTTTGTACTGATACAGCCACCCATTCATTTGACTGGGCTGGTGTACCTGTAGGGAAAAAAAAGAAAGAGAAACCCTTTACTAAAAATGCAGCCGCACTGTGTTTTCTGATGTGTGGAGGTGCCATCAAGGTTTTACGAATTGAATGGCACCCCCGAGTGCCTGTTAGTCAACAGGACATTTTGGCCAGTGTATCTTTTTTTTTTATAATCAGTGTATAATCAGTGGCCAGTGTATCTTTTTTTTTTTATAATCATTTTTCTTAATTCAGTAATTGACAGGTACAGTTAACATTGTTGCAAAGTAACATAGTATAGAAAACAACCACCTTGTACCATAAGGAGAGAGTATACAATTGGTATTAACACCCAAAAAACAAGAAGAAAAGCTGATTTCCTTCTACTCTTCATCCCAGTGTCTATTCCCTTGTGTCTCCCTCCCCCCTCCCTCCCCCTATCCTAAGGAGCGTGCCACCCTCTTCGTTTCCTTACCTAGGAAGTGGACGGGTTGGTCTAGTGACCTTGCTACCTCCAAGAGTCATTGACGAGAAAAGTCTGGCTGACAAGCCTTCTAGCCAGTGTATCTAAAGCCAAAACCAAAGTTTAGAGCCCCTTTCATGTTTTTATAGCTGAGTAAAGTGGAAAGATAGCACTGGACCTGAAGAGTAATCTGAGGCCTCGTACACACGACCGGTTTCCTCGGCAGAATCCATCAAGAAACTTGGTGGGAGAGCTTTTTTTGCCGAGGAAACCAGTCGTGTGTACGTTTTTCATCGAGGAAACTGTTGAGGAACTCGACGAGCAAAAAAGAGAGCAAGTTCTCTATTTCCTCGACGGGTGTCTGAATTTGCTCGTCGTGTTCCTCTTCGGGCTGGTTTTCGACGAGAAACTCGAGCGTGTGTATGCTAAGAAACCCGCGCTTGCTCAGAATAAAGTATGAGACGGGAGTAAAAGTAGCATTTGTAATGGAGATAACACATTTTTCAAGCTGTAACAGACTGAAAAGTGCAAATCGTCTCTTAAAGTGGAGTTCCGGCCACAATTTCACTTTTTATATATAAATACCCCTGTAATACACAAGCTTAATGTATTCTAGTAAAGTTAGTCTGTAAACTAAGGTCCGTTTTGTTAGGTTGTTACAGCATTTAGACACTTTATAAAAATAGAAATTGACTGGGGCCATCTTAAGTGTGGGCATCATGAAGCCAGACTGTATGACTTCCTGGATTTCAGCCTTGCAGATCTCGCACATGCTCAGTGCTGCACAAGCAGTGTAATAGGTTTCAGATCAGGTTTCAGCACCTGTACTGTCCAAGTCACATGATTCTTTGAGACTGGGGAGTGCACAGACTCCTGGAAAGTTACACCCACTACATTCCCAGGAGTCTGTGCGGTGTAGGTTAGGAAGCTTAAGCACCTAGGTGCAGGAAGTGGGAAGATTATCTATTCTGCCTAGCCACAACACTTTGAAGGCATCTAAGAAAAAAAAAATTTCTTAAAGGACTAATGACATTTTTTTAAAACTACTGTTGTAATGTTATATTTATGGGTGGAACTCCACTTTAAAGCGGATGTGCCATTAAAAAAAAATATTAAAAGCCAGCAGCTACAAATACTGCAGCTGCTGACTTTTAATATTAGGACACTTACCTGTCCTGGAGTCCAGCGCCGTCCGCAGCAGAGGATGAGCGATCGCTCGTCTCTCTGCTGCTCCCCCCGCCATCCTCAGTGAGGGAACCAGGAAGTGAAGCGCTCCGGCTTTACTACCCGGTTCCCTACGGCGCATGCGCGAGTCGCGCTGCGCCCGCCAATTGGCTCACACGCTGTGTGCTGGGAGCCGAGTGTTCCAACCACACAACGGGGGACAGACGGGAAGTCTGGAAAAACCTGTCTTTTGCCCGAGATGTGTGGCCAGAAGTGGATGCAAATACCTGTCTTTAGACAGGTATCTGCACCCCCCTCCCCCTGAAAGGTGTCAAATGTGACACCGGAGGGGGGGCGGGTTCCGATCAGCGCGAGTTCCACTTTAGGGTGGAGCTCCGCTTTAACAAACTTTTACCTAACACGCAAACACATGAGATTAGCAAAACCAGCCCCAAGGGTTGTGCCAGTGGAATCGAACTTCCCCTGCCGTTGTATGTGTTGTACGTCACCGCGTTTGAGAACGAGGAGATTTTGTCTTGACATCGTGTACGCAAAGCAAGCTTGTCGAGTTCCTCTACAAGCCTAACAAGGAACTCGTCTAAGAAAACGATGTGTCTTTTCCAACGAGTTCCTCGGTCGTGTTTACGAGGCCTTACTGGCATTTCTGGGCAGGCAGCTTTTACACTCCAGAGGATCTCCAGTCTCCTTGGCTGTTAGGGTAATATAAATTGTGAGAAATGCACTATTTTCACAGAAATTATTTTAGTGTAACATAACAAGAATTTAAATTGTGCCACACCACTGCTAAGAAGTCCAGATACAACTTTATTCCATTCAAAGTCAGGGGTACAATCCAAAAAAATAGCCAATGTGTTTCAGGGGTCCAAGTGCCCCTTCATCAGAGCTAGAGAGAACATAGGAAGATTTCCATATCAATTTAAAATGTATTCAGTATCCACTCCACGGAGACATAATAAAAACCAAACAGTCCATTGTAATGGGAACCAGCCAAATATGTTTTCTTAGTTTTGGATAGAGTTGGAAAGAATTAGATCTCTTGTTTTTAATTCTTTCCAGAGCCCTATGTGGCCCCTTTCACACCTGCGGACCGTATGTCAGCTTTTTCATCCATCCGTTTACAGATGAAATAGGGACATACATGTATCCCTATGGGTGTACATCCTCTGACACCCGATCTCATCAGTGTCCGCAATGCTCCGATTCTGCAGACGGAGGAAATCCTATTTCTCCATTCGTCATCGGATCGGGTGAACGCGGTCCGTGTTCATCCGATCCCCCCCAGAGCGGAGATCTGACAGGGCGGTCCCTGCACAGTGTGGGGGGACCGCCCTGTCATCCGCCGGCTCAGCGGGGATCAACGGAGCGATCCTCGCTGAGCAAAAGTGGAGGTTCACGGGGCGGATCATCACGGATCCGACCCGTGTGAAAGGGCCCTTACTGAGATTTTCCCTCACTTTCTATCCTGGTGACAACATTTATACCAGACAGGAAGTGTAGAGGACTCTCCAGAAATAAAACAGAAAATGTTATCAAATACCAGTGCAAAGCTATATAGAAAAAAGTTATAGTAATTATTTGTTACAATTTTAAATTTTCCTGGTGCCAACATGGCAGCATACATGTGGTAGATCAATAAATAGCTACAAGGGTCAGAAGCTTCAGCAAATCCTATCATAAAAGAAAGTGAGTAAACTATCACCTTCCCGCCAAATAGAGCTGTACTAAGTACTAAGCCCATCAGTAGTGCTGTAAGAACGCTCCATAAGAGAACTTGATTGGCTGTCCTGCCTATTGTGTTGGCTGACATCTCTGTATAAGGGTCCTGTGAAATTCACGTTGTCCAGATGCTGCTGGTCAAACATACAGCAATTCATTTCAGGGGTGCAGCCCAGCCATATAGTGGTCCCTTAGAACTTTTTTTTAGAAATGGGCTAACTCTTTATAGCTTTGCACTGGTTCTTTGGGCAGAAGTAGGAGGAGCTACTACCACATGTATGCTACTATGTTGGCGCTTTTTTAGTAGAGTAGTGGGAAGCTAGAACCCCTGTAAGCACATTTTGCAGCCAGTGCTACTGTTTTCCACTTACTTCTGCCTGATAAAACTAATGTCACTGGGACCTGGTTAACCCTAACCATACATGAGTCATTTTTGTTTCTTCAACCAGCGGGTTGAATAAAATAAATGACTGGTTTCCCCCATCTCTACACATTTGATGTGGATGAGGTGATCCCTCCCGCTGCACTATTGTATTCTGACAATGGGGAGACCTCCCCATCATCAGAATACACAGATCAGCACAGCTGGCCATAGCCAGCGGCACTGATCAAGAGAAAAATTTCCAACAGGCTAGTTGTACGCAAGTTGATCCATAGATTGATGTGTAAAACCAGCCTGCCTGCCCATACATGGGAATTTCAGATGGTCCCTACTGAACCAGCTGAATTTAAATTCATGGTTTAGGTGAGGAAAAAATCGCTCTGATGAAGCGCCAAAACAAGTAAAAATCCAATAATGATTCTAATCTACTGCCACTCGAAAAAAAAAATGTTTGGAACTATGTTTGAACATGGAATAAAAAGTAAAAACCTTTTATTTTAATGTATTTATTATTTTTCTACACTACTAAATGGATGTACATTGCTTTGTTCTTTCTAGTCCTCATGGCACCCAGATTGTCTATCAGAAGAATGTCACCTCAACCATCATGATGACAATACCTCAGACGTGGGCCTCAGCTCTCAGATATGTGAATTCTGCCAGGCAGTGTTCCCGGCTGGAGCGGCAACTGAAGGAGAATATCTGCAGCACATCACTGGACACGTAGAATGACCTTCATCACTGTGTGATATTTATTGACCGATTTCAGTGTTTACATATAGCAGTTTTATGGGATTAAACTGCCTTGTATATAATTATGGTCAGCTGTCATTTCTCAGAGAATCAGGTCCAGTCAATACATTTACCACCCCACAGTTGCCTGTATACAAAAGTTCGGGAATGATTATGTCATCATTGACCTAATATGGCTACATGACCATATTGGGTCATGACAATGACCTAATATGACCCTATTAGGTCAATGATTTCATGACCTTTCCTGCCATTTTGTGCATGCGCAGTTGTGGGGCAGGGCTTCCCCTGCCTACTGCACATGCCTGGCTTGGCACTGACAGCTGACTTTCAAGTTCAGCTGAACATGGCAAAAAGAATTCCGTCAACTCGATTGCTTCTTCTTAAATCTTTATTGAGCACAAACAGCAGTGTGACATCAAAACGCTAACATGTTTCAGCAAAAGCCTTCCTCATTTTGCCGAAAAAAGTAGGCGTTTTGATGTCGCACTGCTGTTTGTGCTCAATAAAGATTTAGGAAGAAGCAATCAAGTTGCCGGCATTCTTTTTGCAATTTTGATGTATGGGACACAATGGCCTGAGCACCGTTATTCAGCTCATCATCCTACACAGGCTATCCACCCGGGACAAATGACATCTCTTCATCCGAGAGGCCCTTTACCTTAAAGCGGTGGTTCCCCCTTAAAAACAACTTTTTCTTATTCCACTGCCCCCCCACATTCCATCACGATTAAGGCTCTTATTATTTTTTTCCTGCTGTACATACCTTAGTACAGCATATTCACCCGTGCATCCGGGTTGCGAGTCCCGCGGGAGTGGGCGTTCCTCACATGCTGTTGATTGACATTTTGCCCAAAAACGAGCTCACCCCCCGTCGCGTAAGCCGCGTCACGATTGGCGAAAGGAGCCGAATGGCGATGCGCATGCGCAGTATAGCGCCGACTCGCCCTTCGGCTCCTTTCGCCAACCGTGACGCGGCTTACGCGACAGGGGGGAGCTCGTTTTTGGGCAAAACGTCAATCAACAGCATGTGAGGAACGCCCACTCCCGCGGGACTCGCAACCCGGATGCACGGGTGAATATGCTGTACTAAGGTATGTACAGCAGGAAAAAAATAATAAGAGCCTTAATCGTGATGGAATGTGGGGGGGCAGTGGAATAAGAAAAAGTCGCTTTTAAGGGGGAACCACCGCTTTAAGGTCCTTCCTATAATGGATGGTGCTCTGTGGCTGCCTAACTTGGATATATTTTCCACTCTGGCCCTGCCCCCTGCTCCTGTGGTCCTGGCTTTTTTTGATGCTCTGGCTGCCTGCGAGATCTCTTTCTTGTTGACGGATTAGACGTGTTTTTGATGTCATTTAGAGGAACTCCTCTACGCCTGGCCGTACAAGCCTCTCTATAAGGTGCATATATATTGATGGTACGCCTGCGATTTTAAATGTCCTCGGTGCAATGGATGGCTGACGATCATTCTGGTTAATGAAATATTTAATATCTCACTGTCAAAATTCTCCTACCTCGTCCTGAGGAAGCCAAAAGGCGAAACGCGTAGACGAAAGGATATTTTGCAATTGATTGTATACTCGATATGGTTTTTATGTATCTTACTGTATTGTTTGTAATTAAAAGTATATATATTTTTCTATATCTTGTGTTCCCGTCTTGCCTTAAAAGTCCGCCCTGTCACTGCCCCTAGCAGTAACTTTTTCCCCTATTCAATATTACAGATGTTGGCAAATGTGAGTGTTTTTTTGTTCCCCTTCCCTTCTTTTTGAACCTACAAACATGAGGTAGAGCTTGGGTGAGTTTTTGTCTATATTCAGCTGAACACGGGTTCAGACTGAACACAGAGTTGGACCCAAACTCTTCCCTAGTTACAAGCCCAACACTTTGTGCTATGTTACTTTATCTCTAGGCCTCATAGACACTGGACGTTTTTACAGCAGCTGTTTTTGGCTACAGTCAATAAACTCCCCATCCTGTTATCTTATGTGTCCATGCACAAGGCTATTAGCAGCAGTTTTTGGCTGGGGCGTTCTGTGGCGTTAAAAAAAAAATTGTGGGTTCTGAGAAGAGTTTTTCAGCTGGTTTTAGCTGTAAAAACGATCTAACGTCAAAAAACGCAGATAAACGCTCAAAAACATGTCTCACCAGCATTTTTTAACATTTTTGATCAATTGGAAGAAAAAAACGCTAATAAACGCTAAAAACGATATTGCAAAAACGTTAAAAAGCATTGATAAACTCACTGCAAAGCTACTGTAATTTTTATGACGTTATTTTAATGTCCAGTGTGCATGAGGCCTTAAAAAGTAGATGTATACATAGCTATTCATGTTGAACACATTCAAAGGAATTTGGCGTATTTCTTAAGCTTTTAATGTTTTACCAACTGCCATTTATGCAAATATTCTACAACAGCAGGAATTTGATTGGTGGCTAGGGATTAGGGAACACAGCACTACTTTCCTAGATATAGCTTTCATGGGGTATGCTTAAATTAGTGCAAACACAATCATTGCTGTGGTTGAATCTTTTGATGACAAACCACCATAACTGTCTTGCTTTGGACAAATTATTAAAGTTGAACTCCAGTCTTACCTTCAGTTTTACACCGTTGTACAGGCCCTTAGTCTGTACTGAAATGGCTGCAGACACTGAACTTCTCAGGCCTCGTACACACGACCGAGTTTCTCGGCAAAAACCAGCAAGAAACTTGCTGGGGTTTTTTTTTGCCGAGGAAACCGGTCGTGTGTACATTTTTCGACGGGGAAACTGTCGAGGATCCCGTCGAGCCAAAAAGAGAGCATGTCTTCTTTTTCCTCGACGGGAATGGAGAAACTTGCCTTGTCGAGTTCCTCGACAGCCTAATTAGGAACTCGACGAGGAAAACAATGTGTTTCGCCCGTCGAGTTCCTCGGTCTTGTGTATGAGGCTTCACAGTGTGCATTAGAAGCTGCAGCAAGTCAGATACAACCTGCCTCATTTGGGGGTTGAAAGGCTCTCTCCTCGCCAGCTTTAAGGGGACAAGGTTTTCTTCATTCTAAGCAGGTATTTCCATCCTATACAAGTCTATGGGAATGCGCAGAGATCTAGTGGTGATGTCATTGGTTTAATATAAAGTATATAATAATATAATAAAAATGGAAGGGTTTTATTTAAAATGTATTAGCATGTCAATGGTAGTGATGAGGGACAGGGGTTGGAACCAGAGAAGACAAAATATGAGCAGATTAAAGTTTAGCTTTACATTTTTGGGTACTATTTGTGGAGCAAAATTGTAATTTGTTTGCTTATTCAACTTTTGTCTCAATTTGCCTTTTTCTTCAATATATAATTTTCTGCTGTATTTTGCTACTGTTCGTTACTACATTATTATCATAGCATAATCCTTTTTTGTCCAAAATCCTTTAATCATGCATCATCATGTGTAGCACTCTAGCATATTGAACATCTGGTTAGAATACCTAACACATGATCCCGTGGACCGAATTTACTAAAATGGAAAAAGTTTAATGAAACATCGGATCACGGGTAAGAGGTGTTCTATTTTACTATTTTGCAAGCCCTGTGTACCTTTTTAAGATGTTTATTATGTATTTATGAAAACAGAGTAGACCTTGTATTCTTCTGACATGCACTGTACTCGAATGCCTCACACACACGACCGATTTTCCCGTCTGGAAACCTGCCATGACAGCTTTTGGCCGGGAAAACCGGCCGTGTGTACGCTCCATAGCAGTTTTCCTGACAGGAAAGCCGCCAGGAAAAATGAGAACATGTTTTCTTTTTTCCCGTCGGGATTCCCGGCGTTTTTTAAGCCGGCAGTTTTTCTATGGGGAAAGCCTGCAGTGGAGCATACACACGGCCGGGTTTCCCGACCAAAGCTCTGATGGCAGTTTTCCTTCCAGTAAAACCGGCCGTATAGAGGGGGGAAAAGGCTACCGAGCCGGTTCTTGGTTTTCCCGGCTGACTTTTTACCGCCGGGAAAATCGATCGTGTGTACAAGGCATGAGCCTTAGTATTAAATGAAAAAAAGGCATGGAAAGTCTTTAATATTTCCTGCAAATCATAATGTCCTGTGAACAAGAATTAAATACAAAATTATAATATCATGTGTGTGTCTTTTTTTTTATTGTAATCAGTTTTATTGTGCTATATTTTGTTGCATGCACATTATTAGAACAAAAAGGGAATAGAATATATCGAGTAACTACTCCTGCTTAAATTGCAGGAGCTGACAATGATATTCCAAACTCATTGTGCTAAAGGCTGCACTATTTGAAGAAAAAACACTGGGCCAGATTCTTGTAGTTCGCCGCATCTTTGCGGCGGCGTAGCGTATCTCATTTACGTTACGCCGCCGCAAGTTTTACGGGCAAGTGCTTGATTCACAAAGCACTTGCCTGTAAAGTTGCAGCGGGGTAGCGTAAATCCTCCACCGCAAGCCCGCCTAATTCAAATGATCCGGGTAGGGGGCGTGGATCATTTTAATTAGGCGCGTTCCCGCGCCGAACGTACTGCGCATGCGCCGTCCCTAAAATTTCCTGACGTGCATTGCGCTAAATGACGTCGCAAGAACGTCATTGGTTTCAACGTTAACGTAAATGGCATCCAGCGCCATTCACGGTCGACTTACGCAAACAACGTAAATTTTCAAATTTCGACGCGGGAACGACGGCCATACTTAACATTGACTGCGCCTCATATACCCAGGGGCAACTTTACGTGTCGCAAATCTTACGTAAACGTTGTAACTTCACTGCGTCGGTTGGGCGTACATTCGGGAATTCGCGTATTTTGCTAATTTGCATACTCGATCGGGAAAACGACGTCGGCGACACCTAGCGGCGGAAAAAAAAATTGCATTTAAGATCTGACAGCGTAAGAGCCTTACGCCTGTCGGATCTAATGGTTATATGCGTAACTGATTCTATGAATCAGGCGCATAGATACGACAGGCAGACTCGGAGATATGACGGCGTATCAGGCGATACGCCGGCGTATCTCTTTTGAGAATCTGGCCCACTATGTATAAAATCTGAAATTTTCTGGAACAAAAATAAGGGTTTTTTTAAATTAATTAGATTGCAATTGTAGTCACAGAAGGAGATTCTTTCTAGACTCATTATAACAAAGGCTACAATTTTTGGGGAAGATAATAACGGCCCATTTAGCAAAATAAATGACTGTTTTAGGAACAGTAGCTGTCTATCTATAGTCCTCGCTACGCACAGCGCGGTGGCATCGCTGGATCCAGGAACAAGGTAAGCCAGTGCGCGCTGCAGGCTCTGCATAGCTACCCCGAGCGTGACTCGGGGATACCGATTTCAGCACAAAAAATCCACCCGAGTCACGCTCGGGAATACCGCCAGGAGGGTTAAACCCCCAGCCTTTGACTTGACAGTGAAGGAGTATCGCCATTCTGGTGAGGTCATCACTCTGCAATCTCTTCCTGTCACCAGTTCCCATGTTATATTTACATTAACATGCCATGTAATAAACCCTGATTGCCTTATAATCGTGGTATAGTTTGCTTTCTAGCATGCAGGGGATTACAAGTATCTAATATAAAGAAATATTTCAGGTACTTATTCCAACAGTATTTTAAAATGTGGATTCAAATATTTTTTTTTTGTTGTTCACTTTTAATTTAAGTCCAATCAGTTAAATGGTCAATGTACATGCTGTGGATGCAAAAATATATTTTCTACAGGGAAAGACAGCACTTCTGAGCTGTTAGCATGAAAATCAGCACTGACAGCAAACACTGGGAAAGCTATTAAACACATGATGGAATGATGTGGCTAAACAAATACAGTTTTAAGTAAATTTTAATAAAATGGAAAAAGCATTAGAGGGTATTAGGGGTCATTAATAAAGTGAAAAATAATTGGAGTTGGGAAAATGTGTACCTAGGGAATTATCTGTAGAATGTCTGAATATTGGGCCTGGAAACACCACTTTTGTTGTACTAGATTCCATTTGTAGGCATAAATGAGAATTTAAATTAAAAAATTAAAAACAAATTACTACCTGAGGCTTCGTTCACATTAGTACTTAGCACTGTGCGATTTTGGAAAAGGTTCCTGTACTACTTTGGTGAGATTCCAGTATGATTTTGGCCCCAAAGAATATGCAAACCACATCCATGTTACATCCAAATGGCACTACGTAATCACGCTAAAAAATGGAACAAAATCAGATTTCAGCAGTGTGAACCTAGCCCAAGTGGACTGCCCAATGCACCTGCCCAAGGGGGTACTTACCAGCTTTTGTGTTGTGTGAAGCAAAGCGAATCTCAGCACTGCCCTCCTAAAATGACCATGCCTGTGTTTGATTTGTTAGGCTTTGTCTGTAAAGTTGAGGAGGACACGAGCTAAAGCTGTGTGGGCTAGGGTGGGTAGAGATGCTGGAAGAGTCTATCCTAGCCTCCCCTGGCCCATGCCATGTATAAGTTTTCCCATCTGCATACATGAAATGTGGTTAGCATTCCAATTGATACTTGGTATAATCCTAATAGGTGTCATTTGTTTATTAATAAGGAGAAACCAGTGCTAAGAGAAATATAGATTTATTTTATGAATGGTGCATTCATATCTTTGTGAAAGAATAATTTAAATAGAGAATTTATTAAAAAAAAAAAAGAGAAATATGGAGGTTGCCACGGAAGACCTCTCCCCCTGAAACTGCTATTTTACAGGGTGTCATACTAATTGTAACGGCACCCTAAATGGCAAAGGGGTTGACGCTGTTTAGGATATTCCCTTTCCGAACACAAGGCAGCTACCAACACGCCACAGTCAGGCAAACGAGACCCATAAGAATAATTCCCCCATTAACGAGACACAGCTCTGTTTGAGGTTTAAAACAGGGAATGACTTTAATGAGAAATACAGGCTCTTATATACAATTTAGGATACCACAGGAGTTATGGCCCGAATCCACCCACAACATCACACAATGGTTACCTAAGGAGCCCCCCCAATATACATCATCCTCAATACATCTCCTAGCAGACACCCTGACTCCGGGACCTGACCTAATTTACATGAGCTAATTAACTACAGCTGATGGCTCAGACACATGACCTTTAGGCTTCCCAGTCTGGTTGTCTGCTAACTTACAATCCACATTATCACAGTAGCAGACTTAATTACCACAATAGACAATAGAATGCAATCACACCCCACCTCATCACAGCAAGCTTTATAGTACACAACAGCCAACACACAATATATACAATGTATACCGCATTAAATCTGACTAGCACAGATCATAGTGGGGTTCTCATTCACCCTGTGCCCCTATTAGGGACACAGGGTGATCTACACATAAGAGGCGTTGGGGAAGCTGAAACAGGAGTATCTCATACTTTTTCCGAGCTTCTGGGTTCCACGGGCTCTCCCGTTACACTAATCTTATCAGGGTGTCATACTAATGTTATCAGGGCGTCATACTAATCTTATCAGGGTGTCATACTAATCTTATCCCTCCTCAACAGTTTTTACTTTCTTTCCTTTTACTCTTCCAGCACTTACATGGCTGCTAGAAATGAGAAGACTCTCTCCAGACAATCCCAATCAAATTTTACTATATGCTATATACCCAACACCAGTGCTCTCTCTCCCCTATACTGGGAAGTACTGGTTATTTCTCTTTGTTCCTAGTGATGAATGGAGTAGTTAGCAAGGGAAGTTGAGTATAATCTACAACAGGGGCCAGAATTACAGTGAATCTGTTGCTTTGCCATCTATGGGCTCTGTATTACATACAGTGTAGAAACTAGTGTATTAATAATGGGATTAAAAACAGCAATTGCTGTATATTTCCTAGCAGAGGGATTCTTAAAGCATAGTGCTTTCTAAATTCTGATTCAGTCTCAGACTTTTTACAATTTTCTGATTAGGAGAGTTAAAGGTCAATGCTTGCAGATTATGAAAGTAACCAGGTAAACTCTGGTAACATTTAATAAGCACTTTTGGGCCACATTCACATGGCCTTAAAAAAAGACATTTACAATACAATGAATACGATGAAGTCACGTGTTCAGTGATGCAACGCGTCAGGAAGGAGCCAGGTGTCCTCACTTCTGGCCACTGTCGAGACCGGAAGTTCTCCACTAGTTCGGAGCTGTAGCACGCTGTTTTTATTGTAAGTGACTACTTGTTTTGTTTTTTTATAAATGTACTTTATAAGCCCACCTTTTTCATTGCATGTTATTAAAGAAGAAACAATATCAAGCAAGTGGACATTGATGGTCAGACTTTAAGGCCAAGGAAGTATAGTTTTGTAAAAATATATAATTTAATAGCGTATAAATAAATTGAACAGGATATACATAAAATAAATAAGTTCAAGAAAAATTATCACAAATTCATCAACAGTAAATGACCACTGTACATTCCTCCGAAGTCGCCAACGCACGTTTCGCCGTGGGGCTTCTTCAGGGCGAAGATGAGGAATATATAGTTAGCAGAGAGATAGAAACTTATATGGCTGGTGGTCCCTCGATGGGTGCGTCCACGGGGCATATAAGATGGAAATATACCAAGTCGGAAGGTAAGCTTTAGGCACAAGTTTCCATATATCGAAAATCTTAGGTGAGTCGAAAGAGTCAAGACTGCAAGTCCAAAAGGTGGAAGATATGTACCACAGGAAGAGTTAATACTCGGACTATTTTTATGAAGTCCTGAGCACACTGGGACAACAGATGGCAGTATAACAGCAATGTGGAGGGGCTTACATAGAGAAACCCTTTCTGTAGCAGCCTTTGTATGGGGCTTTTGTACAGGCCCTATAACTGATTGCAGCAGCAATGCGTCTGTGTCACCGTGTGTACACCCTGGGACACAGACGCATTGCTGCTGCAATCAGTTATAGGGCCTGTACAAAAGCCCCATACAAAGGCTGCTACAGAAAGGGTTTCTCTATGTAAGCCCCTCCACATTGCTGTTATACTGCCATCTGTTGTCCCAGTGTGCTCAGGACTTCATAAAAATAGTCCGAGTATTAACTCTTCCTGTGGTACATATCTTCCACCTTTTGGACTTGCAGTCTTGACTCTTTCGACTCACCTAAGATTTTCGATATATGGAAACTTGTGCCTAAAGCTTACCTTCCGACTTGGTATATTTCCATCTTATATGCCCCGTGGACGCACCCATCGAGGGACCACCAGCCATATAAGTTTCTATCTCTCTGCTAACTATATATTCCTCATCTTCGCCCTGAAGAAGCCCCACGGCGAAACGTGCGTTGGCGACTTCGGAGGAATGTACAGTGGTCATTTACTGTTGATGAATTTGTGATAATTTTTCTTGAACTTATTTATTTTATGTATATCCTGTTCAATTTATTTATACGCTATTAAATTATATATTTTTACAAAACTATACTTCCTTGGCCTTAAAGTCTGACCATCAATGTCCACTTGCTTGATATTGTTTCTTCTTTAATATTATTACAGATGTGGCCCATGTGAGTGCTATCCTTGTGTTTCCAACTTAATTTTCTCTTTTCTCTCCCTACGCCCTTTTCTCTCCTCCTCTCCCCTTCTTTTCTTCTTTCTTATTTCTCTTTTCTTCCCCCCCCTTTTTTTCTCTTCTCTCAACTTTTTCCCCAGGTTCTTTAACCAACCCCTCTCCTCCTTCAATCATTATTCATTGCATGTTAGTCCAGCCGGCTCAAAAGGATAGACGTCTCACAAAGGGCTCCATCCGACACGTTTCCCCATAATAATTGAAAGTACAGAGCCATACAGAGCACTGTGTACATGCTCAGTTTGGTGTGTATTGCTACAGGTGAAATGCGAAAAAATTTGAATATCGTGCAAAAGTTAATTAATTTCACTAATGCAACTTAAAAGGTGAAACTAATATATGAGATAGACTCATTACATGCAAAGCAAGATAGTTCAAGCCATGATTTGTCATAATTGTGATGATTATGGCTTACAGCTCATAAAAACCCAAAATCCACAATCTCAGAAAATTAAAGTATTACATGCAATCTATAAAACAAGGATTGTACATAGAACAATATCGGACCTCTGAAAAGTATAAGCATGCATATGTACTCAGTACTTGTTTTGGGCCCCTTTTGCAGCAATTACTGCCTCAATGTGGCGTGGCACAGCCTGTGGCACTGCTGAGATGTTATGGAAGACCAGGATGCTTTAATAGCGGCCTTCAGCTCTTCTGCATTGTTCGGACTCATGTCTCTCATCTTTCTCTTGGCAATGCCCCATAGATTCTCTATGGGGTTCAGGTCAGGTGCGTTTGCTGGCCAATCAAGCACAGTAATCCCACGGTCATTGAACCAGGTTTTGGTGCTTTTGGCCGTGTGGGCAGGTGCCAAGTCCTGCTGGAAAATTAAGTCAGCATCCCCATAGAGCTCGTCTGCGGAAGGAAGCATGAAGTGCTCCAAAATCTCCTGGTAGACGGCTGCTTTGACCCTGGACTTAATGAAGCACAGTGGACCAACAACAGCAGATGACATGGCTCCCCAAATCAACACAGACTGGAAACTTCACACTGGACTTCAAGCATCTTGCAGTGTGTGCCTCTCCATTCTTCCTCCATACTCTGGGTCCTTGGTTTCCAAATTAGATGCAAAATTTGCTCTCATCAGAAAAGAGGACTTTGAACCACTGAGCAACAGACCAGATCTGTTTTTCTTTAGCCCAGGTAGGACGCTTCTGACGTTGTTTGTTGTTCAGGAGTGGCTTGACAAGAGGAATACGACATTTGAAGCCCATGTCCAGGATCCGTCTGTGTGTGGTGGCTCTTGATGCACTGACTCCAGCCTCAGTCCACTCCTTGTGAAAGTCCCAAACACTTTTAAATGGCCTTTTCCTGACCATCCTCTCCAGGCTGCGGTCATCCCTGCTGTTTATGCACCTTTTTATTCCACACTTTTCCCTTCCATATAACTTTCTATTAATGTGTTTTGATACAGCAGTTTGGGAACATCCAACTTCTTTTGAAATGGCCTTTTGAGGATTTCCTTCCTTATGGAGGGTGTCAATGATGGTTTTCTGCACAACTGTCAGGTCCGCAGTCTTTCCCATTAATGTGATTCCTACTGAACCAGACTGAGAGACCATTTAAAGCAGTGGTTCTCAACCTGGGGGTCGGGACCCCCTTGGGGGTCAAATGAGAATTTGCCAGGGGTCACCAAAGCCTGGGCTGTTCTCCCTCCCTGCCAGCACTGCCACTGATCCTATACTCCCCACCAGGGAGTAAGAGAAGGAATAAAAATAGAGAATACATGGAAGGGAGAGGAAAAGAGGGGGAGGAACAAAGAAAAAGGGAGAGAAAAAATAAGAGAAAGAACAAGAAAGACGTATAGAGAGGGATGGGGATAACAAACAAGAAATTAGGATAGAGAGAGATAAAAGGGAAAGAAATGAGAACAAAAAGAAAGAGTGGTACATCCTAAAATGCACTGTAAGGGGTTTTAATATTGTGGGAAGTGGAAGGGACTCAGTGAGCGCTAAATGTCCGTGGGTTAGGGGCGCAATTTACTTGTCTTACCTTGGGTGCCAACAACCCACGATATGAAAATAATTTTACCGTTGGGGGTCCCCACAACTTTGGAAATTTTATCAAGGGGTCACGGCACTAGACAGGTTGAGAACCACTGATTTAAAGGCTCAGGAACCTTTTGCAGGTGTTATGGCCTAATTAGCTGATTAGAGTGGGACACTTTGAGCCTAGAATATTTCACCTTTTGTAATGAGTAATGAGTCTATCTCATATATTAGTTTCACCTTTTAAGTTGCATTAGTGAAATAAATGAACTTTTGCGCGATATTCAAATTTTTGAGTTTCACCTGTAGAGTTTTTTTGGGGGAGGGTGCATGTGATCAGCTCAGGGCTAATCAGCACTGTCCAGACAGAGGGTCAGGGGTCATGCAGCCTCATAGGACAGTCAAAGAAGAATGAAAGTTCCTCCTACAAACTTTAACCAGACACTGATGGACGTCACAACACTGCTATATACTGCTGATGAGAAAAGGTATTTATCAGTTTATATTTACTAAAATAATTGCATTTCCATGTTCTGTGTACTGTGGGAGATCAGATATAGTGAATGCAGGGTCCTGCGTTTAGTAACTGTTTACATCTTGTGTCAAGATGGCTGCTCTAATCTCTCAGGATTTCTTCATCCGATAGCATATGATAATGATAACATAATCCCTATGATAGCTGCCTGAAACCCATAGTAGGAGTAAGGATGAGCCAAACACCCCCCTGTTCGGTTCGCATCAGAACTTGCAAACACACCAAATGTTCGTGTGAACTTTAGAACCCCATTAAAGTCTATGGGACTCGATTATTTGAAATCTAAAGTGTTAATTTTAAAGGCTAATATGCAAGTTATTGTCCTAAAAAGTGTTTGGGGACCTGGGTCCTGTCCCGGGAAACATGTATCAATGCAAAAAAAAGTTTTAAAAACGACCGTTTTTTCAGGAGCAGTGAATTTAATAATGCTAAAAGTGAAACAATAAAAGTGTAATATTACTTTAAATTTCGTACCTAGGGGGGGTGTAAAGTCAGCATGTGAAAAAGCGCATGTTTCCTGTACATAGAACTGTCCCTGCACTAAGTGTAATTTCTGAAAGAAAAAAAGGCATTTAAAACCGGCTTTGCGGCTCTAATGAATTGTCGGCTCTGGCAATTACAGAGATGATTCATTCATAAAGAAAAAAAAATGTGTGGGGGTCCCCCAAATTAAATTACCAGGCCCTTCAGGTCTGGAATGGATATTAAGGGGAACCCCGCCGTAAAAAAAAAAAATGACGTAGGGTTCCCCGCAAATATCCATACCAGGCCCTTCAGGTCTGGTGTGGATTTTAAGGGGAACTCCACCACAAATTTAAAAAAAAATGGCGTGGAGTCCCCCTAAAAATCCACACCAGACCCTTATCCGAGCACGTTAACCTGGCCGGCCGCAGAAAAGAGGGGGGGACAGAGTGCGGCCCCCCCCCTCTCCTGAACCGCACCAGGCCACATGCCCTCAACATGGGGAGGATGTCCCCATGTTGATGGGGACAAGGGCCTCATCCCCACAACCCTTGCCCAGTGGTTGTGGGGGTCTGCGGGCGGGGGGCGGGGGGCTTATCAGAATCTGGAAGACCCCTTTAACAAAGGGGATCCCCAGATCCTGGCCCCCCCCCTATGTGAATTGGTAATGGGGTACACTGTACCTCTACCATTTCACGAAGGAAGTGTAAATAGTTAAAAAAAAAAACACACAGCCACCGTAGAAAAAAATCCTTTATTAATAAAAAATAAATAAAAATCCAGCGATGTAAATCCACTCTCGATGCGGCCCCCGCATCGAGAGTGGATTCAGGGACAGTTCTGTGTACGGGAAACATGCGCTTTTTCACATGCTGACTTTACACCACCCCCTAGGTTTGAAATTTAAAGTAATATTACACTTTTATTGTTTCACTTTTAGCATTATTAAATTCACTGCTCCTGAAAAAACGGCAGTTTTTAAAACTTTTTTTTGCATTGATACATGTTTCCTGGGACAGGACCCAGGTCCCCAAACACTTTTTAGGACAGTAAATTGCATATTAGCCTTTAAAATTAACACTTTCGATTTCTCCCATGGACTTTAACAGGGTGTTCCGCGGCTTTTCGAATTT